>NW_019396267.1:104326-112450 GCF_000591075.1 Eurytemora carolleeae | reverse complement strand
CGCGGACATTTTAGCCTTTGGGTTGAATTTTTTTAGCGCATATTTGTTTCAAGAGTGTCAGGAAAAATTTTCAAGTGCAATTAATTAAGTTAACATTGATTTGCTGTCAAAAATGTCGTATTTTTTCACAAAAAGCGCGCGCGCGCGCACTTTTGCTCAGATTCCTTCGAAACCATAAAATGCATGTAATATACATAATTCCGAGTTTGCATGCAAAATATCAGCCTCCTACGACAATTCTAAGTTATGTTTAAATTTTCCGGAGAGTAATACGTTTTATGCCCCCCCCCCTTTTCAACTCTCCTTCTATGGAGAGCAAATTATGAATTTTCCTGTTCGAATACAGTCAAATTGCTTTTTATTACTCGTTAAATATGAAAATGTGTGTGAATGTCTAGTTTGGTTTTATTAAGTGAAATGCTTTTAATATGCTTTTTAAAAAAATAAACGCTTATTCGAAAGGCTTATTTTCAGTATGATTGTATTTACATTTGAACAAAATATAGTTTGAAAAATAAACTAAATGTTCAGGGGAACTTCACATCAGCGACTGACCTAAACCTGTTGATTGCTCGGGGAAACAGGATCGAGATTATGCTCGTTACTCCAGAGGGTCTCAGGTATAAAATATATGAAAGTTGATAGTTTTTAATTTTGGTTTCTCCCTTATTAAAGAGAATTGCGGATTTATGAGTCAAAGAAGGATAGTATATTTTCTTCATTGTTGCTTTGTTAAAATTGGAAAGGGTACCACTGTGAATTGGCCATGCAGTTCTTCAATTGTTAGGTCCCTACAGACCATTTCAATTAAACTTTTGAGTAAAGATTGTTTTGGTAATTTTTTTTATGTTACTGAAATTGAGTTTTGGAGTGTGCACTGTGCAGACTGCAGAAAACTTAAATTGAAATCTTATCAATCAATTAGTCTAAAATTTTTACGACATCAACTCACAACGTTCTCCTGTTTTAATAGTTAAGGCAGTACTGGCCCTAGCTTCATTTACAGGGCGTACCACATCATATTAGATCGTTTATAGCTCTAAATTAATCGAAGGAATTTATAAAATGTCGTTTTCTTAACCTACTGATAATGGAATGCTGCAGATATTTAGTTTTTTAAATGAAATATGAAATATTTAAATTGAGCCTAATAAAACTGTTCTCGCATATTTAATTGCAAGTTTTTGTTTACATTTACTGAGATTTACGTATAGTAGTAATGAAGCTGATTGAAAAACTGTGAAGACGGTATATTATCAATTATATCGATTACTCCTAAAACTGTGAAGACGGTAGTTTATCAATTATATCGATTACTCCTAAAACTGTGAAGACGGTATATTATCAATTATATCGATTACTCCTAAAACTGTGAAGACGGTAGTTTATCAATTATATCGATTACTCCTAAAACTGTGAAGACGGTATATTATCAATTATATCGATTACTCCTAAAACTGTGAAGACGGTAGTTTATCAATTATATCGATTACTCCTAAAACTGTGAAGACGGTATATTATCAATTATATCGATTACTCCTAAAACTGTGAAGACGGTAGTTTATCAATTATATCGATTACTCCTAAAACTGTGAAGACGGTATATTATCAATTATATCGATTACTCCTAAAACTGTGAAGACGGTAGTTTATCAATTATATCGATTACTCCTAAAACTGTGAAGACGGTATATTATCAATTATATCGATTACTCCTAAAACTGTGAAGACGGTAGTTTATCAATTATATCGATTACTCCTAAAACTGTGAAGACGGTATATTATCAATTATATCGATTACTCCTAAAACTGTGAAGACGGTAGTTTATCAATTATATCGATTACTCCTAAAACTGTGAAGACGGTATATTATCAATTATATCGATTACTCCTAAAACTGTGAAGACGGTAGTTTATCAATTATATCGATTACTCCTAAAACTGTGAAGACGGTATATTATCAATTATATCGATTACTCCTAAAACTGTGAAGACGGTAGTTTATCAATTATATCGATTACTCCTAAAACTGTGAAGACGGTATATTATCAATTATATCGATTACTCCTAAAACTGTGAAGACGGTAGTTTATCAANGGGGGTAAAGTTTTTTTTTGAAAAAACGTACTCATTTCATTAGGAAAATTCTACAGACTAATTTTTATTTTCTGGAAATTAGTAGTTTTTGGATTAATTATTATAAAAGTGTATGATTAATCTCCATGTTATATTTATTTTCTCTATTGTGGGGGCCGTGTGGGTGGCATATATATTCCCTATGTCCACCAAATGGACTCGTTGCAATTGATTGGATGATTGTTTAGAATGATAAAAAAAGATAAACAATTTATTCCGATATGTAATTGTACCGATGTAGCAGATTTTTTAATTTTGTTAATTTTGTTGGAACAAGAAAATTGTTTAGAATAATTCAATTTTGTAGGTATTCTGGTAGCGATAGATCCAGAAGCCAGAGTCATTGGTCTAAGATTATATGACAGTCTTTTCAAGGTAACATTGAACAATAGCATATTTAACTAGGTTGGGAACTCAGCGTTGCCTACGTTACTCATAGTTACTCCCGCCGTTGTCCCACACTTTGTCGATTTTACCGCGAAACCATATTTTTGCTATTAAATTCAATCCACTCAAATTAGACGCTCAAAACCACGCTAAGAACATTCCAATGTTCTCTCGAGTTCCCTAATCAAAATATTTGAGGCAAATCGGTTAAGGGGTTAATGAGTTATGATCGGACATACAAACAGACAAACAAACAGAGATTATACCTATATATGAATATATAGATGTTATTCAATTTTGAAATGAGGTGTATTGATAAAAAAAATTATTTTAAGAAAAGAAATCATCGGGTAAAAATACTTTTGTTCAGGTCATTCCACTGGACAGAGGACAGATGGAGCTTAAGGCGTTTAACATCAGGTTTAAGTCCTTTTTCCTTTTTCTATTTATGTTAAATTAAGTTAAGTTTAAATTATGTTAAGTTATTTCAAAACAGTTTAAAAAGAGAATCAGCCATCCATTTGGCCGAATTTCTTACTTTTCGAATGCCTGTCTGGCTGATGGTTGGCTGATTGATTGATTGATGATTGATTGATTGTCTAATAATTCTCAATTTTTTATATTGACTGATTGATTGCGCTATTTATAAATTAATTTATGATGAATGGTCAGTATGATTTATTGATTATTTGACTGTGATTTCCCAATTGTTGATTGAGTGACTGATTTTTTAATTGAACTAATTGAAAAATTGAACTAATTGAAAGATTGTCTCACTGATTAATTGTATATTTATCATCCATTTATTTAGAATTTTTAAGATTTAGAGTGTCTGATCATCGTGATTGATGAATTGACGGATAGATTGATTGATATTTCTATTGATTGATTGATTTAATTGATTGATTATTGATTGATTGAATTTGCCATTAATCAATTAAACTGTAGGATTGAAGAGATCAATATCCACGCTATCCAATTCCTGCATGGTTGTCAGCATCCAACTCTGGCACTTCTACATCAGGATGTGCATGGCAGGTACGGAATTTAACTTCCGACGGTATTTTAAGTGCCCCGCCATTTGAGGGGGGGGGGGCAATGGCATTTAGAATAAAATGTCATTCTTCTTGACTGCAGACTGCAGAGTATTTAATTCTAATAATTCCTACATTATTTTCCTGGCTTTCTTGCGGCAGAATGCCCCAGTCACGTGTGCACTGTGCAGTCTTTACAAAATTCCAAATTCAATATTATCATGTTTAAGAATTATAAGCATGTCATTCTTTTAATGACGGTTTACTTGAAATTATGACTACAGAGTACAGAAAACAATGCCTTCAATACCCTCCTCATCTTTCCACTCTAGATATTTTAAAAGTTGTTCAGTGTTCACCTTGTCAGTAAAATGCAGTAACAATTTTTGCTACGGATCCAAAATTATTACGGATACATAGTTTTTCCTACCGAGCACCCGTATTTTTTGTAAGTCTGGATCCAGGAAGCCAAAAAGTTGCCAATTGAAATTCTCCGTACTGCTTTGATGTTCTTATTACTATATTTAAAATTTGGTGATGGTAATGGACCAAACCTCTGTAGAGTAAAAAAGTAGAAGTTAGTTCCACATTTATTGAAAATATATTTCGGTCTGAGTTGACCCTCGTCAGTTCTAACGATATAATAACCATCAAAATCGACAAAAAAAAAATTTAAAAGTTGTGATAAACCACAAGAAAATTTAACTATATTGTTTTGGTTTACTTAAGTGTTTTAATTTCTACCGTCTGTTTACGATTTTATTTTATAGTTTATTTGAATTCATCCTTTTTATTTGATGCTAAATTACCTGCTTAAATGATTCTTAACTAATTTTTTTAGACATGTTAAATCACACGAGCTAAGTCTGAAGGACACTGAGTTTGTGAAGGTAAAGACTTCAATTTAGGTTTTCGCGCTTTTAGATTTGTATATGCTTCCATGATTCCAGGGTGTGTATATTTTCTTGAAAAATCATTTTTCTCTCTTTGAAAATCTTTTCATCCCCAGAAATTATATTAAAAGATAATTAGGTTTTTTTCGCTGTTTTGAGGAAAATAAATGATTTGAAGGAGAGAATCAATGAATTTTTTTGGTAAAACAAGATAAAGTTTATTGCTTAAATATATGTCTGTGTACAGAACGAGTTTACAATTACAAATTGATGATTATATTATCAGTACAATTGTAAAGCAATTAGGTGGAAAATAGCTCTTGGCTGTTTTGATTATTTTTTCCACCTAATTATAATACATGACAACAAAACATTTCAATTAAATAGATTGAAGGAGAACTATTAGAGATCAGGGTTGCCCGTGGAATTTAAAAAAAAAAAATTTTTTTTTATGTTTGAAAAAATCGATTTTTGAAAAATACAAATTTTAGAATGTTTTTAGCTTATGTTACCCACAGGGTACCCATGGATTCCCTCAAAAAAGTTTAGCTCATTCGGACCAGTCGGTTTGGCCGGTTATAGGGGACATATATACAAATGTCTTGTTTTATTATATAGATTTTGGTGTTAGGTATTTAGGCATTTTCCTAAGTTCGACTTTCCAAGTGACAATTTCCCAAGTGGTAATTTTTCAATTGTGCAATTTTCCAAGTGGCAGCTTCCTAAAGGCTAGGAAATAGGTCTTCTGAGGCACTGCAGGCTGCAATAGGGGCCGAGTGCTGCGGATAAATGAAAGACTTTGCACAGCTGGGAAGTTTCCACTTGGGAAATTATCTCTGGAAAGTTGCGACTTGGGAAAATACCCCTGGAAAGTTGCCGCTTGGGAAAATACCCCTGGAAAGTTGCCGCCTGGGAAAAAGCATTTGGGAAAGTACAAACCTCTATATTTTAGGTAGCGTGGAAGCAGGATAACGTGGAACGACGAGCAGATATGCTGATAGCAGTTCCAGAACCATTCGGAGGAGTTCTTATCATTGGTGCGTTAAAATAAAACAAGTCTGGGACGGAATTTAATAAATTTGAGCAAGATCGCTGAACTTCCTTCCGTCATTCAAATACTTATCTGTAGCTATGGATGGTAGTTGTTGACATCTATAGGACATGGGATCAGTGATACAGGATTTGTGCAATGTCCATATATGAAAACTGCACTACAGAACTTTCTTTTATCATGTTACACTCCCCCATACAATTGGTAAAGCATATAATTTGTTAGGAGTAAACATGTTCGATAAAATCCCCCCCCTTTTGCTGGGACGCATCTGCAAACTTTTCTCCCTCCCTGATATATTTTCTCTCCAAATAAATTAATTATCCCTTTTAAATTACATTTTCTTGACAGCTTCTAAAATCCTTCTAATTTTAGAAATATTAATATTGGATTCCTTATTTTTTAGGAGCTGAAAGCATCACTTTTCACAGCGGAACAAACTCGCATACAATTGCTCCCCCAGCAATTCAGAGCTCCTCTATTGTTGCATATTCTATGGTTCGTATATTTAAAGCTAGAAGATTAGTTAATCTATTGTTGTATGCTCTATGGTTCGTATATTTAAAGCTAAAGGATTAGTTAATCTATTGTTGTATAATCTATGGTAGGTATATTTAAAACTATAAGATTAGTTGATCTATTGTTGCATACTCTATGGTTCGCATATATAAAACTAGAGCATGAGTTAATCCATTGTTTCATACTCTATGGTTCGTATATTTATAATTAGAGGATCAGTTAATCTATTGTTGCATACTCTATGGTTCGTATATTTATAATTAGAGGATCACTTAATCTATTGTTGCATACTCTAAGGTTCGTATATATTTATAATTAGAGGATTAGCTAATCTATTGTTGCATACTCTAAGGTTCGTATATATTTATAATTAGAGGATTAGCTAATCTATTGTTGCATACTCTATTGATTGTATATTTATAATTAGAGGATTAGTTTATCTATCGTTGCCTACTCTAGTATGCATATTTAAAGCTAAATGATTAGTTAATCTATTGTTGCATACTCTATTGTTCGCATATATAAAACTAGAGCATGAGTTAATCTATTGTTGCATACTCTAAGGTTCGTATATATTTATAATTAGAGGATTAGCTAATCTATTGTTGCATACTCTATTGATCGTATATTTATAATTAGAGGATTAGTTAATCTATCGTTGCCTACTTTATGGTTCGTATATTTAAAGCTAAATGATTAGTTAATCTATCGTTGCATACTCCATGGTTCGTATATTTAAAGCTAAATGATTAGTTAATCTATTGTTGCATACTCTATGGTTTGTATATATAAAACTAAAGGATTAGTTAATCTATTGTTGCATACTCCATGGTTCGTATATTTAAAGCTAAAGAATTAGTTAATCTATTGTTGCATATGTTTCGTATATTTAAAGCTAAAAGATTAGTTAATCTATTGTTGCATACTCTATGGTTCGTATATATAAAACTAAAGCATTATCTAATCTATTGTTGCATACACCATGGTTAGCATACTTAAAACTATAAGATTAGTTAATCTATTGTTGCATACTCTATGCTTCGTATATATAAAACTATAAGATTAGTTAATCTATTGTTGCATACTCTATGTAGGTTGATGGGAATGAGAGTAGGTTCTTACTAGGAAATATGGCCGGTCATCTGTTTATGCATGGGAGTAATTTAATTATGTATAGGTTGGTGGGAATGGGAGTAGGTTCCTTATGGGAAATATGGCCGATCATCTGTTTATGCATGGGAGTAATCTAATTATGTATAGGTTGATGGGAATGGGAGTAGGTTCCTACTGGGAAGTATGGCCGATCATCTGTCTATGCATGGGAGTAATCTAATTATGTAAAGGTTGATGGGAATGAGAGTAAGTTCTTACTGGGAAATATGGCCGGTCATCTGCTTATGCATGGGAGTAATCTATTTATGTATAGGTTGATGGGAATGGGAGTAGGTTCCTACTGGGAAGTATGGCCGATCATCTTTTTATGCATGGGAGTAATTTAATTATGATTTAAATTCGGTGATGGTGATGGACCAAACCTCTGAGAGTAAAAAAGTAGATGTTAGTTCCACATTTATTGAAAATATATTTCGGTCTGGGTTGACCCTCGTCAGTTCTAACGATATAATAACCATCAAAATCGATAAAAAAAAAATAAAAAATGTAAAAAATCACAAGAAGATAAACAAACAAAAGATTATTCAAAATAAAACTTTGGGGTGTCAAGTGGACATCAGGAAAATATTTAATTATGTATAGGTTGATGGGGATGGTAGTAGGTTTCTACTGGGAAATATGGCCGATCGTCTGTTGCATGGGAGTAATTTTATTATGTATAGGTTGATTGTAATGGGACTAGGTTTCTACTGGAAAGTATTGCCGATCATCTGTTTATGCATGGGAGTAATCTAATTATGTATAGGTTGATGGGAATGGGAGTAGGTTCCTACTGGGAAGTATGGCCGATCATCTGTTTATGCATGGGAGTAATCTAATTATGTATAGGTTGATGGGAATGGGAGTAGGTTCCTACTGGGAAGTATGGCCGATCATCTGTTTATGCATGGGAGTAATCTAATTATGTATAGGTTGATGGGAATGGGAGTAG
>NW_019396267.1:97672-104070 GCF_000591075.1 Eurytemora carolleeae | reverse complement strand
GGGTTGAATTTTTTTAGCGCATATTTGTTTCAAGAGTGTCAGGAAAAATTTTCAAGTGCAATTAATGAAGTTAACATTGATTTACTGTCAAAAATGTCGCAATTTTTCACAAAAAGCGCGCGCGCGCGCACTTTTGCTCAGATTCCTTCGAAACCAAAAAATGCACATAATATACATAATTCTGAGTTTGCATGCAAAAAATCAGCCTCCTACGACAATTCTAAGTTATGTTTAACCACTGTTTAAATTTTCCGGAGAGTAATACGTTTTGTGCCCCCCCCCCTTTTCTTAGGAAAAAGAAATATGTTAGAATAATGTTTTGAAAAAAAGGAAATATGGCAAAAGTGATCAATAATCATGGTAACTGTAACTTAAGTCAAGTGTTACTTATGGCTAAAATATTTATGGAGAGTGCTATTATGGTAAGTCTAATTATGGCAAATTTATTTATGGCTAAAAAAACTGAGCCACATCAACCTATTTATTAATTTATACATATAGGGAGCAGGTTGGGAGACTCTCAGCTGATCAAACTCAACGCAGAACCCGACATCAACGGCAGCTTCGTCACCATTGTCGATATCTTTACAAACCTGGGACCCATCATCGATATGATCGTCGTTGATCTGGAGAAGTAAGTTTGTTTGTTGCAAATCTTAAATCAGAGGGTTTATTTTCCCCGGGCCCCGCCTCTATTAAAGCTCAAATTTTCCCCAGAAGTTCGGTACTTTTTCGCGTAGCGCCAGCAATTTTTAGTTTTTTTCTGAATTGGAAGAAAATGATATTTTAGGGAAAATTGATAAATTTTTGGGTAAAAAATATGAAAAATATGTCTTTGATGGATATGGGTAAAAAGTATGAAAAAAGGATGAAAAAATGTTGCTTTTTGTCTACTTTTTTTCTTCCAGATCTCCAAAAATAATTTTTTTCCCACCAAAATATGTCTTTGATGGATATGAACTGAGTAGATACAACAATTTAATATTTGTTGGGGTTAAAGCTTTATGTTTAATAGGTTTGGTGGTGGGATTTTTTATTCGTAATCAAAAAAAAATTCTATATCTTATTTAACTTATAACTAATAACTATCATTTAGAGAATAACATTTATGATATAATAAAGTTTTTCATATTTATATTCAATATGGCTAAAGCGATTACGGTCTGAAGTAAACTTTAAATAAATTTGAAAGTGACATGAAACTGGTTTAGACAAGGTCAGGGTCAGCTGGTAACCTGTTCTGGTGGCTTCAAGGACGGTAGCCTTAGGATTATAAGAAATGGTGAGTTAATAGGGGTATATATTATTTTGTTGCTGATGTTTTTTGGTGAACAAATCTTGCCTATGATGTACATTTTTTTCATTCTCTTTTCCAGAGCATCGATAATGATTTCCCCATCCGTGAAATCGGAAAATAATATGAATTTTTATGAATCCGTCCTAGAGTAATGATTATCAAAAATTATCAGCTGACACGTTTTTCTCTTTTTCGATAAGCTTTGTCCAAATTTTATTCATTTTTTTCTTAAAAATCATAAATGTTCCTTAAATTTGCGAACAAATCCTTAAAAAAACACGCAAAATAATTTGTCCACGGGGATAATTGATTATTTTTCAGGTTAAATAGATAACGTTAATTTATTTCTCAAATCGGTTATCAACAATAAACTTGTTCATTTCCATCAATGATTTTGATCATATTTTCACATATCATTCATCCACTTTTTTTGTGAAGCATTTAAAAATAAAAAATGTATCGAACCAAAACCTGTTTTTGATGCACAGTATTAAGGTATCGGAATTCATGAGCTGGCAACTATCGACCTACCTGGAATCAAGGTCAGTTTCTAAAAAAGGGTTAAAACTACTCGTTAAAGAGACTCTAGACCAATGTGCGTGTTTTCCTCCTGCTATTTGTTAAATTTTCAGTATAGTTTTACAATTTCAACGTGTAATAGATTTCCGTGTTTAAATAAGGATGTTTTTGTGATATTTTTAAAGTAAATTCATTAAAAATTTTTTTTTGATTTTTACAATTATTAAAGAAAATATTAAATTTTTCTCAAACAATAAGTTTTGTCTGTTTGTCTCTATCTGTCTATATATCTATCTATCTATCCATCTATCTGTCTGACCAGTTGATCATCAAAAATTAGTTTAGCAAATATCCCTATTTTGTTATTTTGTGTATAAGGGTTGAAAGGGTGTTAACTTTACTTTACTTTAACTTTCTTTACGTATCTTTAAATATGTAGTTGATCTTATTTGACAAAAATAAAAAAGACTACTTTAAAATTTTTAAAATTTGTCTTTGTCATCAAATAGAAAATTATTTTCAGATCGTTAGAATTAAGTGGTTTAATGGCTTTTACAGAAAGTGAAAGACCTTTTTTAAAAAAAATGTTTTCTTTTAATAAAAGATAATTTGATAAAACTTTAAAACTGTTTTTTTTATTTCTAGCAAGTACGTCTGGAGAAGACATGGAAATCGCGATACCTACTCATAATGGTGGGAGGGGGGAGGGGGCTCCAATCTTTTTATAAGAATAAGATTGACTTCTATTGTTTATTGTAGGGAATGTGGCCTCTCCGAGTTGGATCAAATATGGATAATACTCTAATCCTTACATTTGTCGAGCAGACTACAGTTCTATCATTGGTTGGAGAAGATGTAAGCTTTTAATTATTGATTGATTGATTGATTGATTGACTGATTTATTGATTGATTGATTGATTGACTGATTGATTGATTGATTTATTGTAATTATGATAATTGTAGTTATGTTGATTTCATTGAAATATTGAAATGCATTTGCAATGTAACGATTCACTTGTTTGTATTGAATTATTTATTGCGTGATTGACCGAGATTGATTAATTGAATTTTTTATTGATTGGTTGAATTTTTGATTGATGTTGATTCATTAATTTATGGATTGATTGATTGTTTGCTTGATATTTGGATTGAATGATTAATTTACTGATGGTTTGATGTATGATTGATTGACAGGTTGAAGAGACCGATATCCCTGGGTTTAGTTCTGATCAACAAACCTTCTTTGCCGGGAATACAGATTTCGATCAGATTCTGCAGGTAGTGATTTGCCTTTAGGTGGTTCGTACTAGGGTCGTTTTTTCTTAATATTTTCTTTCAGGACCAAGTTTAGCATAGTGTAAAAAAACCAAATGTATTGTAAATTGTGTATTCTGAAGTTATATGCAAAAAACGACAGAAAAAAAACGATGAAAAACGATGAAAAACTTTTAAAAACGACAAAAAACGAATACGATGAAAAACAATGAAAAACGACGAGTAACGATGAAAACAATGGGAAAACGAACGTGTCGTAACAATCGTTTTTTGATCGTTTTTCTTACTTCTTATTTTTTTAGGTTAAAGATTTATCTAAGCTTGAAAAAGGAAATTATCATATTACAGTTTTGATATTTGTACTAACACTTGATGCAAGTTTACGTGTACTAACACTTGATGCAAGTTTACTTGTACTAACACTTGATGCAAGTTTACGTGTACTGACACTTGATGCAAGTTTACGTGTACTGACACTTGATGCAAGTTTACGTGTACTAACACTTGATGCAAGTTTAATTTTACTAACACTTCATTAATGTGTACGCCATTTGGGGTGTTGAAAGATGTAAATATCAGTAATCAATATAAAGAGATAAACTCCCTTGCTGTATACAATTTACATGCCGCAGTATTGTATTTTTTTCTACAAATTGACATCATACTTCCAATTGTTTACAACAACAACATGATTAATTTCAATCTTAATGTCAATTAATCAAAATTTTTGATCGTATTGGATGGAATTATATTTGTTCCCCTGCTATATTGTAGATAACTCCTGGTGGAGTTAGGTTGGTTTCCTCACAATCCAAGGACCTAGTGGATCTATGGAATCCTCCTGGAGGGAAACAGATAAGGTATATATTAAGTTGTAATCTCTATTTGTTTGGACCGATTTGCCGCCTCAAATTTTTAATTGTGCACTCGGGAGAACCGCGGGAATGTTCTTTATCTATGATTTTAAGTTGAGTGGGTCCACTTGTATAGGGAAAAATAGCTCAAATCGTAATTTACGACCAAATGCGGGTAAATGGCGGGAATAACTATGAGTACGCCAGGTTCAAAAGCTAGTAACGAATATTTTAGGGAAATGTTCCCCCTAGGTCACTCCCGAACTGGAACCGAAACATGATGTTATTAGGAATGTTTATGATAGATTACTCATTTTCCAGAATCATAATGTTTTTATGTTAGGAATGAATATAACTCGGCTTTTAGGGCGCTTCACGCCCATCTTCTATTTCAATTGTGGACATTTTCATCTTTGTATACATTGTTTAACAAATCCCAATAAGGTTTGTGGATTCAAAAACAAAAATTTCGTGGATTTTTAAATTTGATGAAAATAGAATTTTGATGTTTTTCATAAAGATTATTATATATAATCGTGAATTGTGANTGATAGCTAAATTTAGTTACAAACTTTAAACATATAACTGGACAAAGTATTTCTGAAGTCCATCAGGTTTATTGAGTTTCTACACAATTTTGATATATTAGCGTGTGCGGGACGAATGGAAGTCAGGTTCTGGTTGCCTGTGGATCCGTTCTCTTCTATCTGGAGGTTAGTTTCAGATTTTCGAAATCTTCTCTAATTTTTAAAAAATCTAAAATGGAGCTTTTTTTTTACATAATTATGTGTTTATTGTAAATGTAGACACTAGACAGCTTTTCACATAAAAACTTTTGAAAATTTAACATTTCAAAAGGATTTTTGCAAAAATATTATGTTCTTAATTACAGCCTCTGAATTGCCAACCAATAATTCGTAATTTTTTAACATTTTGATATGTTCAGGTCCAGTCGAATAAGCTTGCATTGCGCGGGGACTGTACTTTAGAATTTGAGGTTGCTTGTATTGATCTTACACCTATAGAAGAAGGAGAAACACGCGCGGAGATTGCGAGCATTGGTCTCTGGACAGATATATCCGTCCGTCTACTGCGCATTCCTTCACTAGAAGAGATCACCCGTGAGATGATCGGTGGTGAGATCATTCCACGATCTATATTGATCGCCAAGTTTGAGGGAGTGAATTATCTGCTGTGCTCGCTAGGAGATGGATCTTTGATCTATTATCTGTTCACTCCTCAGGGTACTCTTGTGGATAGAAGGAAGGTAAAAAAAATCTCTCTCTTTTTTTACTCGTCCATTTGTTCCAAACCTTCCTGATTATCTCTGTGCTGCGTGTGTTTCCGCGCCAAAATATACATTCAAAATTTGATTTTTCTTAATCAATGATTTTGAATGAAAAGTTATAAATACTAAATAAAAACCAGTCAACTAAAGGTACAGGGTTACCCTCAAAGGATGAGACTTTAGTGATAATTTATTCAGTCTTTTTTCTTTCATTCATGGTCTCAGTCCTGACTTTTACGGAATGATGGTGGATTGTTTGTTTGTTTGTTTGTTATGGTTCCCTGTAATAGTGAACATAATTCATATTATCTTGAAGCTTTAAAAATACCATTTAATAATGTATTCAAGGCAGAATCCCAAAATAAACCTTCAAATGGTTTTATCAGAGTTTTAGGTCGTCCTTTAAGCCTTATTCTTTATGAGTCACCCTGTTTTAAAGATATTTTTCGTTTAAACCATTCATTTTCTTCGTCGTTTTTCAGTAGGAATTTAAATCTGTCAAAACTTTCGAAAAAAAAATCAAATTCTGGGGTTCAAGCAACTGTAAAAACTTCAGGTTTTTTCTATTTTTTTAAAACTATACAGTTCCTCGTTAAAATTCAAAGAAAATGTAATCTAATTTTTCTAAAGGACCTCACTAGTCCTTAGGTGCAAAGTTAGGCACTCTATTATTATCTCTTATTATGTTAAGCGTTATAACAAACTGCAGGAGACTAGTGAGGTCCTTTTATATTTCCTCCATAATTATCATTTTAAAGATTTTATTTTTGATTAGTAGGTATTCTTGTTATATTAAGGTCACCCTGGGCACACAGCCGACAGTATTACGCAAGTTCCGTACACAGTCCACAACCAATGTTTTTGTCTGCTCTGACCGTCCTACAGTCATCTACTCATCAAATAAGAAGCTTGTTTTCGCCAATGTTAATCTCAAGGTAAAAATCTAGGTTTGAATTATTTATTTATCTAATCTATATAATAAACCTGTAAGCCAATATATCAATATATATTTGTATGTTTGCCATAGCTGGCCAAACGGCTGGACTAAGGTTGCTGGTTCGAGGAACACCGAGGCCGATCCCCTTCATGTTCATGTTCATGTTCATGTTCATGTTCATGTTCATGTTCATGTTCATGTTCATGTTCATGTTCATGTTCATGTTCA
>NW_019396267.1:87554-97610 GCF_000591075.1 Eurytemora carolleeae | reverse complement strand
TCAAGAACAACCCCCCCCCCAAATAAAAAAAATAAAAATATAAAGTCCTGCTTTTTAAAAAATAACATTCTGTAAAATAATCATCATTGCTTTTTTCCCAGAAACTTTACAATTCCTTTCTTTTGAGGTTTCAAAACATACTAAAAACAGAATGTGACAGTTATCATTCTTTGGTCTTATTGCAAGACATTGTTTGATAGTTTGTTCTAATATCATTTCCCCTCCCTATACAAATAATTTTACCAAAGTTTTTTTTGCTGAAACGGGGGAAACATATGAAGATAAAATAAATTTTGGGAATTTTTGCTTATTTGGATGTATGCATTATACAAATACCAAAACATATAATTAAATGGGTTTCGATGGCTAGTAGCGCTTACCATTGCTGACTTATTCAAATGCCGAATTGTCCTTCAAAAATGATGATAGTTAAAATAATAATTATAGTAATATAAAATTGTCTACTGTTCAGGAAGTGAAACATATGTGCTCCCTGAACACTGATGCATACCCTGAATGCTTGGCACTCACCTCAGATACAAGCATTACTATTGGAACCATTGACGAGATACAGAAACTACATATCAGGTCTAGTACAGGGGTATATTTTCTGTTATGAAAATTATCCGCCCCGGCCCCCCTAACAAAAGTAAATTATGTTTAAAAAGTTTTATTTATTAAATTCTGAAAAATAATTGAAAGTTTTGGGAAATCAACAAAATTTTGTATTAAAAGTATCTAAAAATGGGTGATAAATGCCATTTGATGTACACTGTACAGTCTTTTATTTTATAACAATCATACGGATAATTCTTGTAAATATTTACCACTCTACACTTCAAACCTTTATAATCTATCTTCAAGGTTACTATTAAGGAACTAGTTTCTCTTAGAACTTATTTTCCTGCTATATATTTTTAATTTTTAAATTCCTGGTCTCGTGGTTTAAAACCTATTGGGATTTCGTTGCGCGGAATTGCTCGCAACTGTGCGATATTGCGTGCAACCGTTCGCGTATTGCGCGCAATTGTGCCAATTTGTGCGGAAATGTCAGGGCCTGCAATTGGGAGCAAGTAAAATTCAATTGTGTCGGAAACCCTACTGTGAACTCAAACAATTTTCATTGATTTTAATTTTAGATCAGTTCCACTTGGTGAGGCTCCAATGAGGATTGCATATCAGGTAATCTTTGAAAATATGTTTTAAACTTCTGTTTTTTATTTAAATTTGTAAAAAAAAATTCAAATTTTTTATTTTTTATTTCTGTTATTTCTTAAACTTTATAAGTCGCCTGCTGTTATGTAGTTCTGTTATTTTTATTACAACTATAAATGTTAATAATGGATTTACAGAGAAAAGACGAACAAACAAATTTGAGAAAATAATGAAATGGTATAAAGGAACTAAGTTCTTGCCCACATACTCAATTTTGCTAATCCCTATATTTGTGTAACCTGAAGGTGTAGGGGTACTGCTGTAAATCGGACATGGCCGTTTTTTTGCATGGAGGATCTCTTGAAATTACGTGTACAGTCCCTTTAAAAGAAAATATTAAATATAGAGAATGAACACATTTCAGGAGGAGACGAGTACCTTTGGTGTACTCACTAAACGGTTGGATATTATGGACAAGGGAGGACTAAAGCATTCAAGAGAAAGTGTCACAACGCAGGTAACTTCAATCATCTTATCTAATAGTTATGTCACTCAGATTTTATACAGCTTAGTTCAGACTAGTTCATTCAGATTCAATTCAGTTTATTTAGAAACAGTCCAGTTCAACTCAATTAAGTTTCCGATACAGTTAAGTTAATTCAGATTCAGTCCAGTTTAATCCGATTTAATCCAGTTTTTTCCTATTCCGTTCTATTAATTACGATTCAGTCCAGCTCATTCTGATTAAGTCCAGTTTATTCCGACTAAGTTCAGTTTATTCCGATTCATTTCAGTTTATTACGATTAAGTCCAGTTCATTCTGATTAAGTCCAGTTTATTCCGACTAAGTTCAGTTTATTCCGATTCATTTCAGTTCATTCAGATTATGTCCAGTTTATTCCGATTTATTTCAGTTTATTCCGATTAATCCCAGTTTATTCCGATTAAGTCTCGTTTATTCCGGTTCAGGTCAGCTCTTTCCGATTAAGTTCAGTTCATTCTAATTCAGTTCAGTTCATTCTGATCAGTCCAGTTCCTTCCGATTCAGTCTAGTTTATTCCGATTCTGTTCAGTTTATCTTAATAAAGTCCAGTTCATTCAGATACAGTCCATTTTAATCCGATAAGTCCAGTTCCTTCCGTTTCAATTTAGTTTATTTCGATTTAGTTCAGTTAATTTATATTCGGTTCAAAGATTGAAACAAACCGGTTATCCATTATGATTGATTTGGATTTTCACTTTAAAACCAGTTAAATTCTGTCCTTTTAAATTTAGACTAGTTTATTTTTTTCAAGACTTTAGATACGCTAAATTTCATTCAAGTTTATACATCTTGTAATATCAAGTTGCGCAATAGTTCAGGGGTTGGACTCTTGTATTGTGATTTCGAGATCAATGCTTTATCTTGATTTTTTCAAATAGATTCTAGTACAATAGAGGGCAACGTAGAATTTGTACACTCTCTCAGTACAGCTGTATTCTTACGTCACAAGTGTCAATTAGATTTTGTGTCCGATAAAATTATCAATAATAGTGATAATTTTGGAATAAAGCTTATCTTACTTAAAAACAAGTGCAATTTTATGTGTTCTTTATTTTCTGTTTTTACACTTTTTTATTTAACCTTGGAAAACATATCAACTAATGTGAGAAAATTTTGTTTTCCTTGTTATATTTGACACTTGTGACGTCATGTATGATTGGTCCATTTCTCTGTTGTCACCTTTTCGCTTGATAATTTATTGGGATCTTTTGTTAATCTGCAGATTAATTAAATTTGTATTCGATAATTAGATTCGTCGTTAACTCTATTTACATAAGATAATTGGGATAAATGCTGCTTAAAATTCAAGAGGTCCTATTGTGGTTATCGAGATCAAGCGATTATGGGTATCCACATTTATGATTTTCAGGCTGTTTCAACTTCAGTAGCTGTCACAGTTACTGGACTCAATAGATCTGGAGGTAATATTTATTTTTACATTGATATTGTTATATTTTAAATTGTTCTATTGTACATTGTACATTGTACATTGTACATTGTAAATTGTACATTGTACATTGTACATTGTACATTGTATATTTTATATTGTATATTGTATATTGTATATTGTAAATTTTACATTGTACATTGTACATTGTACATTGTATATTGTATATTGTATATTGTATATTGTATATTGTATATTGTATATTGTATATTGTATATTGTATACTGTATATTTTATATTTTATATTTTACATTGTATATTGTATATTGTATATTGTATATATTGTATATTGTATATTGTATATTGTATATTGTATATTGTATATTGTAATTGTAATTGTACATTGTATATTTTATATTTTACATTGTATATTGTATATTGTATATTGTATATTGTATATATTGTATATTTTACATTGTATATTGTATATTGTATATTGTATATTGTATATTGTACATTGTACATTGTACATTGTACATTGTACATTGTACATTGTACATTGTCATTGTACATTGTACATTGTACATTGTACATTGTATATTGTACATTGTACATTGTACATTGTATCGGAAAAAAAGAGGATAAGTCTTCCCTTCATTCCTAATAATTATTAAATTTAAATTATTAAATAACGACGACATAAAATGTAAAAAAGTTCTACAATAAACTACAGACGTCATGTAAAGGAACATGTTAAGAAAATAAAAATTAATCTTCTCATCAAAAATAAGTAATCTTGTTCAATTATTAGTTTCTATTTTGTTATTCTGGTTTCTCATTATTCACAAAGATTTTCTGCAGATTTTCTAGAAATATTATTGAAAAGACGACATTTGAAGAATTTGAAGAAATCTGCGAATAAATTCAAAGAAAATAAGAAATTCAATATAAATGAAAACGAAGTAATCGATTTCAGCATTGAGAAATATTATGTACCTAACCATCTAATTAGATTAAGGTATAATTTTTAACTTATTTTTCGTTGTCGTTATTTAATAATTAAAAAAAACTAATTCTGAAAACGTATCCACCCCAAAGTAGGAGTTTTGAACGTCGAATTTGCGCTCAAACTCAGGATTTACAGATCTTTAAAAAGTTTAGTATGTCTCAAATGAATCCGAAAGAAGTTTTCCACAACACTGCATACTCAGTTCAACTACCTTACATAGCCGGTCACTCCCTTTAAAAAAATTTGCTGATGATACGAAACTTGCCCAAAAAATGTTAAACGAAACTAACAAAAATATATTACAAAACTGTCTTAATGGACTTTGTGATTGGGCTGAAACTTGGAGTATATGTTCAATGTTGATAAATGCAAAGTTATGCACACCGGAAATAGAAACCCTGGCTATACATACACCATGAACAATCAAACCTTGTCACAGATTGACGAGGAAAAAGATATTGGAGTTACAATGCATGCAAACTTTAAACTTTAGTGTATTGCAACCAATCAGCCCAAAAATCAAACGGTGAATTGTCTCTTATTTCTGAAGCATTTCATTATAGAGACACAATTACAATCTTTATAAATCTTTATAAACTTTACCAAACTTTATAAACTTTATCAATCTTTATAAACTTTATGCTATACCTTAACTAGAGTTGTCCTTTGAGTGTAGGAGATAAAGAAACTATTGAAAGCGTGCTAAAAAGGACGGTTTCAATGGTTTCAGAACTTACTCGTTCATCGTATAGTGACAAACTAATATAACTCAATTTACAATCCCTTGAAAATCGAAGACTCCGCTATGATTTTATTGAAATCTATAAAATTATGCATGGTGTTAATAATGTTGATAAATGTACTTGGTTTTCAATGTTAGCAGATACATTCAATAGGATTACAAGAATGTCAGAAAATCCTTTTTCACTTAGTGCCAAATTTTGAAGAACTGATATTCGTAAACAATTTTTTAGCCAAAGAGTTGCTTCTCTATGGAATGAGATACCCTGTGATTTTAAAACTGCGCCAACGTTAAATGCTGTTAAATAAATTCTAATCTGTCCTAGTTTCTATTGTTGGGACAAAAAGAGCCAAAAGAAGATTACTTAAAAAGAAAGCAGAAAGGTCAAATAAAAAAAATAAAAAATTAAAGAAAAAAATGAACTCTATCAAGAAAAGAGAAAAAATGTCCTTTATTTTTAATCTTGATGCACTAGATATTCGTAAATATTGAAAATAATATTTTCTGCATATTAATGTGATAAATGCACACTTGTGAATATCATGACAACAATCTGAAATTTTCTTATATACTCCGCCAGGAACCCTGAATATGATCCAAACATAAACATATCTAATCTAAACTTGATCAGACAAAGCGTTTACGGGTACCGTTGTAAATCGGACATTGCCATTTTTACCCTTACAGTGCCTTTACCTACTAACCCTCCATTGATAATATCTGACCTGAGAGTATCAGATTTAATCCTATCTTCTGTTCAGCATTGAGTCTTGTAAGCTTGGAGCTGACCCAACTGTTTACTACGTCGTGGGAACTGCAATCGTCAATCCAGACGAATCAGAACCTAAGGTGAGGCGAATGTTTAGAGAATATACTGTCGATATGTGTAGTGCTTCGGATCTGGAACATTTTGATCAACATTTTTGCTCAACATTGGCCAAATGCAAAGGGCAAAATATCTACCAAAATATCTGCTGAAAAATATTTATTTTCTTTCAAAACACAAATCTCAATTGTTTTCTAATATGAGAGATTAATTAAAACTTCCTTATGTTTCATTAAGTTTCAGTATAAAAATAAACGGAAAACGGAGAAAATTTATAATTTGTTCTAAAAAAATCAAAAAAAATCTTAGAAAAATGTTCCGAATTATTTTTTTCCAGGACTGTTGCATCCGGGACATGAATACATGTTATAGCTCTAAATTATTTTTTTTTCAAATTTAAAATCCTATTTCTCGTAAAAACATCTAATTCTTCTACTTAGAAGTTTTTTTCTTCAGCACATGTTTGTCCCTTATTTTTTTATCACTTATTTAAAAGTTTATTTTTTTATTAATAATTATTGTTTTTCTCCTGTGATTATACTAAATAAAAGCAGTTTGAGAATTATAATTTATCTTGTTTAGATGGGTCGGCTGGTCATCTTTAGTTGGGCAGATAATAAACTAACACAGGTAGGAAACCTGTCCAGAGTCCAGAACTAAAGTTTTAAATTCATTAAATAATTAATTCAGGATTAATTTAAATTTAAGCCCTCGGCCCCAGACTCTTTAATATGTAAAAAATGGCTTATATAGCTAAGATACTCAAGCACCGCAACATTTTCCAGAGAATTATGATTGATTGAAAGGAAATGATGAGAAACTGCGTGGATTTCCTAGAGTTTACTATTAAACTCGTTGATTTTGCTGAAGCTGAAACTTGACATTCAAGCTCATCTCCACATGCGGACTACAAACCTTCTTCATTGAAAAAAGAGAAGATTTATTTAGACCGGTAGAATTTTTAAAAATGGTATTTTTCATTAAACTGATTTTAGGTAGCAGAGAAGGAGACGAAGGGAGCCGTGTGGACGGCGATCTCCTTCAACAAGACCCTGATGACCACCATTAACAACACAGTCAGGTTGTGGGACTGGACATGCGACAAAGAACTCAGGTTATTATATTATAGAAAAAAAAATTTCACTGTTCTAATCAAATTTTGTGCGTGTGTTAATGTTATTAATTGTATCAAATAGTAATTTTCAGAAGGTTTCTATTGATTAAGGTCCTTCTATATATTTTTCAACCCGCCCCCAAATCAAATCATGAGGGCCAGAAGATATTGATTTTACAAAGGCCCGCAGTTGTCACTTCTATATAACTAGGCTTTTAGGGCGATTCGCTTCGCTTCACGCCCCTTTTTTAACTGTTGCCCTGAAAGTCTGCAATTAAAAAGTATTTTCAAATTTTGGCTATTTTCTTTTCTATTTTCTAGGAATTTGTTTTCAATTTTGATTTTCCTAAAACCTTTCCCGGGGTCATGTGAGGTCCCACAAAAAATTTGGGCCTGATCTGTTTATATGTTGTTTTCAGGATAGGAGGGGGGTTGAAATCAATTTTTACACAATTGTTACACGGAATTTACTTTTAATCAAATAATTTAGTTTTGTTTAGATTAGAGTGTTCTAATTTTAACCATATAATGGCTCTATTCGCCAAAGTGTCCGGGGACTTTATTCTGATTGGAGATCTTCTCAAGAGCATGATACTACTACAGGTATGCTTTCAATTGCTTCGTTTTTGAGACGTTTTTGTTTATATTTTCTTTCAAGGTCAAATTTTAGCAAAATATAAGAAGAGCAAATATATTTAAAATTTTTAACTCTAAACACTTGTTTTTATTAAACCATGTCAAATATTGACCCTGGCAGAAGGTATATGCTAAAACCGATGCAAAAACGTGAGGACCGTTTTCGATCGTTTTTACGCGTTATATTTTAAAGATATTGTTAAGTTCAGTAAAATCAAACTACATGTTTACTTTTTATATTCCAGNAAAAATTGGAAATGAAAAGGCAAGTTTTTTTTTAAATCTTAAAAATTTCCCCTAAAATCATTTTTTTTTTCCAAATTCAGCGAATATACGTTTTAAAAAAATTTCCTTGGTGAGTAGGGGATAGTTTTAAAAAAATTTGCGCTTCGCCCAATCATATCAACTACTGGGGTAGGAGAATGATTTTTCATGAAATATGCACCCCTGTTAAGAACCTGAAGGGAGTGCAAAATAAATAGTTTCTACCTTCGTCCCCCATTTATATTTTGCCAAAACTCTGGACTCCAATAAATTAAAAATAAGTCTTGGAATGTTTTTGTTTAAACTTATTTTAGAAACAAATTGGGTCTTATTATACATTTTATTAATAGTTTTAATAACTGTTTAATACTTGAGTATCCAAACGGAACTTGATCATTAAGCTATAGTTCTCACTTCAGTCTTAATTTAGTATATTCACTTTAAGTTTGGTTTCTGAAGAATAGAAGGTTTCTTTTGAATAAAAAAACTAATTCTGAAAACGTGTCCACCCCCAAAGTAGGAGTTTTGAACGTCGAATTTGCGCTCAAACTCAGGATTTATAGATCTTTAAAAAGTTTAATATGTCTCAAATGAATCCGAAGGAAGTTTTCCACATTACTGCATACTCAGTTAACTACCTTACATAGCCGGTCACTCCCTTTAACTTGATTTGATTTATGTAAAGATTTAGTTTGTATAATTAATCCACTGTTAATAAATTGTTTCCGTCCTTTTACGCTTACTTTTAATGGGGACTCAGCCTTCATTTCCACAAAGGATTGTTTATTGGTTACTAGCTAAATTGCCCGGCCTTAACCTTGAAATTAAATATTTTTAACCTATATCATCACCCGAGAGGTTCCCATCGGTTCCCACTTCAGCCAATTTGGTTCATCCACCAGGCCAGCTTTATATATATATTATTTTTTTTTATTAGAATAATTGATGAATCCCAAAAAGCAGAATTTATTTTGATCCCAAGTAACTATGATAGTTTTTAGCATTGATTGATTATTTAGCATAAACCAATGGAGGGAAGTCTGGATGAAATAGCTAAAGATTACTCCCCGAACTGGATGACAGCAGTTGAGATTATAGATGATGAAAAGTAAGGATAATTTTTTTAATATTTTTTTTTTTTTTTCCAGAAAGAAGATGTTAACACTTCAGTTGGGCAAAATAAAACCCGACCTGCAAAGTTTAGAATAATTTTAAATAAAAATTTAATTTTCTCTTTTTTCCTATTTAAATGCATCCTAGATAAAAAATCGACAAGTTTTTTTACTCAAAAAAATAATTTTGGAGTAGGATAGAAAAATTAAGATAAATCATTTTGGAATGTTTTTCTTTTAAAAGTTGATTAATAACTTAGGCAGACAACTAAACCAATCTAGAAAAACTGTTGAGCTTCAGTTAGGATTTTAGCTTTGAATCGGTGATTCAAGATTTGTAGGCCGTTCAGCAAACTTGCTCAAATTTATAAATTCAGTTCCTACATTCATAAATTCTTAGGTTCCTTGGTGCTGAGATGAGTGCCAACCTGTTTGTTTGTCAGAGGGATTCTGGAGCTAACACGGAGGAGGAGAGGTTACAAATGTCGGAGGTGAAGTGTTTATATTTTCATATATTAGTTTTACCCCGCCCCCAAAGGGGGAAGGGGGTGTTAAATATTTTCAATATGAAAAACTGACAGCGATTGACAAAATTTTCCCCTTACGGATGTTTTATATTCAAAAAATTCATTCGTTTCTCCTTAAAATTATTTATTTTCACCCAATTCAGTGATTGATAGCCCTAAACTATTTCTTTTCTGCACAACTATCATAATTAAAAATAACTCTTGAAAAGAGGTTTAGACAGATGATAAACAGAACGTTTTAAATAAAAGGTCAAAGCAAAATATCTTTAATCTCCTGTTCAACGAAATAACCAACCTTAAATTCCCTCCTTTTTTAATTCCAGGGAGGATAATTACTTATCCTCCCTCTGTGATCCATACAGATTTAATTCAAGATTTAGATCAAGAAATTAAATATTATTCCATATGCATTAGTAAGAAATAAGAGAATTAAAATCATAATTGATAGTTTTATTGATTTCATTATTATTTTATCCCCCACGGTTGGTTATTTCGTTGAACAGGAGATTAAACGATAAATTACTACTTAACCGGGAGTTTTCATGAGGATAATTAAATTGAGGGGAAAACCACTTAGCCTTGGGCCTCCTCGACCTTTTTGGGGTTCTAAACCTCCCTCGCTACGCTCGTGAGGTTTAGAACCCCAAAAAGGTCTTGGAGGCCCTCGGCTAAGTGGTTTTCCCCTCAATTTAATTATCCTCCCTTAATCTCCCGGTTAAGTAGTAATTAATAGTTATAGT
>NW_019396267.1:69141-87238 GCF_000591075.1 Eurytemora carolleeae | reverse complement strand
AAAAAAAATCATTATCATTTTGTGCAAACTAGTAGAAAAATAGTGTAAAAAAATGTTAAAATGTTTAATATTTTTTTTAGGTATGAAAAGATATTTGAACTAAAATAAAATTTTTCTTGATCAATGACCTGGATCCGGATCTGCATCAAAATTAAATGGATCCTAAGCACTGACCTCAGGTCAGTACAGTACTAGAATACATCAAACTTATTACACAGATACCTCAGGTCAGTACAGTACAAGAATCCATCAAACTTATTACACAGATACCTTAGGTAGGTACAGTACTAGAATACATCATACTCACTAGACAGATACCTCAGGTCAGTACGGTACTAGAATCCATCAAACTTATTATGGCCCCAAAAAGCGTATAAAACAGGTATATCAAATAAATTTTTATTATACTTTTTTGATATACTTTAGTGAATATATTTTCTAGGTCTATATATTCAATGGTTTTTATTTCTAGGATATGTTTGATCTACTTGAAGAACTGCAGTCCAGACTAACAAAGAAGATTAAATCAGTAGGACGGATACAGCACTCATTCTACAGGTATACCCAATATTTTCTCCTTTCCTCCTTTTTTCGAAAATTATTTTTTCCACAATCGCGCTAAATTTAAGGCCTAATGCCTAATAATTTATTGATTTCTTGAAGAAATTTAACTTTAAGCAGTTTTATCATTTCTTGAAAGCTGGACCCTTAAAATTTCTTGACTTTTGTATTTAGAACTGGTTGTTTTCTTTATTTTGCATTTCAAATTTGCAATTTTCATTTCAAATTGAAGTTCAACGTTTTGGTTCATGCTGCTGTTTTTAGAAATGAGAAAATGATCACGTTGTATAATTTTACGACAAACTATTTTTTATATTTGATTTTATAACATATTCATACTCCCCCCCCCCCCATCTTCTCTTCTGGTAAGCTTTTCTCCAAAGTATTTAGAATATTCTTCAAAAACTAATGTAAAAAAAGAAGGGGAGAAAATAGTTAACAAATCTTGTTAAAAGAAAAATTCTTTCTTTTAAAAGGATTGTTGTTATAACTTTATGTGACCTTCCATTAAAAGGGTCACGCCAAATTTACTACGGTACCCTTTAAACCTTTATTTGATCAATAATGTGGAAGATATCGTCGTTTTACAAGCTTAAAAAGTGTTGAAATCTGACAATATCCTTCATTGTTTTTGAAGCAGTAATGTGCAAATCAATTTTTATAGAAGCCACAATTAAAATTAATCAATTTTTGCATTGTTGATCCAAAAAGGTGAATCGGACATGCCACTCTATTAATGGAGATGGGACAGTCGCTTGAAATCATGCCTTCACACTAAATAAGTCTACTCTACACAGCTACACTCTACTGCTACACTACACTGCTACACGCCACAGCTACACTACACAGCTACACTCTACTGCTACACTTCACTGCTACACGCCACAGCTACACTACACAGCTACACTCTACTGCTACACTTCACTGCTACACGCCACAGCTACACTACACAGTCCCTTTAAATTAGATTCTGATAACGTTTAATTCAATTCTACTCAATTTTTTAGGGAATTCTACAATGAGAAGAAGCAGGAGCATAGTGTTGGGTTCATTGATGGAGATGTAATAGAATCTTTCCTAGATCTAGACAGGTTAATATTTAGAATCTTTCCTAGATCTAGACAGGTTAATATTTAGAATCTTTCCTAGATCTAGACAGGTTAATATTTAGAATCTTACCTAGATCTAGAAAGGTTGATATTTAGAATCTTTTAGGATCTTTCCTAGATCTAGACAGGTTAATATTTATAACCTTTCCTTGATCTAGACAGGTTAATATTTATAATGTTTCCTTGATCTAAACACAGGTTACTATTTAGAATCTTTCCTAGATCTAGACAGGTTAATATTTAGAATCTTTCCTAGATCTGTATACTCTGGGACTATAATTGATGATAACTGTATACTCAAGGAGTATAATTGATGATAACTGTATATTTTAGGAGTATAACGGAAGATAACTGTAAATTCTAGGAGTATAATGGATGATATCTGTATATTCTAGGAGTATAATGAATATTATCTGTATATTCTAGGAGTATAATGGAAGATAATTGTAAATTCTAGGAGTATAATGGATGATATCTGTATATTCTAGGAGTATAATGGATGATATCTGTATATTCTAGGAGTATAATGAATGATATCTGTATATTCTAGGAGTATAATGGAAGATAACTGTAAATTCTAGGAGTATAATGGATGATATCTGTATATTCTAGGAGTATAATGTATAATATCTGTATATTCTAGGAGTATAATGGAAGATATCTGTATATTCTAGGAGTATAATGGATGATATCTGTAATGGATTGACCCGAAAGAACGGGACTGAGCGTAGTTCCCTGGCTACCGAGGAGGTGATGAAGATAGTTGAAGATCTCACGAGAATGCATTAATTCAAGAACCAAGTTCTATCCTATACCAGTAATTATATCTTATCTTGTATATTGAATTATCATAAGTTCTGATGCGTGTTTTCTCAACAATATACTTTGTCTTAATATTTTTTTTCCAAAGAAAAAGTTTAGTTTTTTTTCACAATCCGATTCTTTCAGCTTTCGGAAAGGTAAAAAAATCTAGTTCAGCAACATTTTATCTAAAGTATATTTTGTTCGAATAAAATCAATAAAAATAATAAATAAAAAAACCAAAATTGAGAATATATTGAAAGAAGGGATAGAGATTAAAATAGAGATTAATGAAGCGAAAATGGACCTAAGTACTGTAAGCTGATAGAACCATATTTCTTAATAACAGCAAATTTGCTTTGTTGAAATATGGTCAATGCCAGAAACCTAGAGACGAATATTATTTTCTCATTTTTATTCTAACCTGAACTTGTTTCTCTTTTTTCTTCTTTTTTATTCATTACTATAAGAAGGAGAAATTTTGTTTTTTATCTTTCTTAAGAATTCGCAAAGATGACGTAAAAAAGTACAAGCAGTTATGTATTTTTTCAGATAAAATGGATGTGAATGTTGAAGATAAAATTGAGGATTTTGAGACGGACAGGAAAGATTTTTCAAATGAAGAAGATCCCGTATTTTGTTCCGTTAATGTAAAGGAAGATGTAAAAATGGAAAGCATAGAAATCAAAAGTAAGCGAGTATCTACCAGTCAACAGTTAGTTATTATGAAAGATTGCTAATACCAGAGCTGGGAACTTTAGAATGGTGGATATCGAGATCAATGCTTGATCCTCGCTTTTTCTTAATCTTGAGACTAACCTAATCTTGTGTTTATATTCTGAAAAGTGTATAAAATTCAACCAATCAAATTGGAGTAGGAGAAGCCGGGAAATTTGAAATTTTGCACGCTATTTATTAAGAGTTCTCTCATTGAATTGAGAGTAATATACAGAGACGGGAGGGACTTTCTAATTGTGAAAAAACGGGTTTTGATTTTTAAAAAGCCACATTGGATATTCGGATTAAGCAGTCGGGATTAACGGTATCCCATTCTGAAGTTCCCAAGCTCAGGTCACTTTCTTGGAAAATAATTTCCCTTGTTCTAAACACAATGAAAGAACTCTCATTGATCAAAACCCAGCAGAGAGGATTAAGCAACACATCAAAGTGGATATTCAGATTAAGCGATAGGGATTAAGGGTACCCAATACAGGAGTTTTCTNTGATGTGAGTGGTTTAGGAGGAAAAATGAAAAATGGGACACTAAAGACCTCAAATTTCTTTAATTTTCTCCTAATAATCCTTTTCCACTTTTCAGCCTGTTAAAACCCTGATAAAACTTTGGCATGCAATGGCGGGAAAAATTATTTTCATAAAGGGGTGGGAGGGTAATGATTTTTCGAGAAAATATCAAACACCCCTGCCTCCGTAACAAAGTATTGATTTTAAGGTGAACCTGTAATATATATGGATGAACCTTCAGAATCTGAACTCCTATTTTCTTCTGATCACAACCATTTAACCTTAAAAAGAAAGCCCAAACGTGAAAGAAGGGCGAAGACCTTACAAAAATTTCCTTGCTTTGAGTGTGAATATGCTGCCACAACTCGTCGATTATTAAAAGAACACATTGAAAGTAAGCATGAAGTAGTTGTATATCCCTGTGTTCAATGTGACTATTCTGCAACTACTGCTAAGAATCTAAGATCTCATGTGGAATGTAAACATGAAGGAGTAAGGTATCCTTGTCTCCAGTGTGAATATATCTCTAACGGAAGATCGGATTTACGGAAACATGTTAGAAATAAGCATGAAGGTGTGAGATATCCTTGTCATATATGCACATATGCTGCAACAAGACCTGGTGATCTAAAGAGGCACATGGAAAGAAAACACAAGGGTGAGACATCTTTTTATAAAAAAGAAAATTTAAAAATAAATATTTTAGTAGACAGGTACTGCTATTTGCTTATCGTAAAAATTGTAATAATAACACTGATCCCATATTTTTATTTATTATATATTCATTTAAATTTTACAGGCAATTTTTTGGTAAACCCGAATAACACTGTAGAATCAGAATTATATACCATCATACCGGAAACAGAAACTACCAAAGCGGAAACAGAAATTAAATTTGAATTAAAAAGTAAATTCTAAATTTATTTTTAATTATACAATAATAAATTAAATTCCGTTATGATACAGTTACACCCAGCACTAACTTTGAGGGCTTGGGGGGGGGGGGTGCATATGAAAAAATTACCAGATGTGCGACACATTTTTTAGGAAGCATTAGGGTTAAACTAGCTGAAAAACGAAATTTTAGCATTTTAAAATAATTTTCCTCAATGAATCAAAAACAAAAAATTTAAAAAAAATCTGTAAAATATCCTCAAAACCAAGTTGAATGCTTCTAAAATGGTATCACAATTCTAAATTTCTAGAACAGTATGATAGCTTGGCCATTTAGGAAAATTATTTTTAAATGCTAAAATTTCGTATTTGAGCTAGTTTTACCCCAATGGTTCCTAAAACATGTGTTTTTTTTAAGGGGCACCCTGGGGGAGGGGGTGTTTGAACATACATTATTCATTTTTTTTTTATACATTATTGTCTGATAATTTTTAGGTGAACCTTTGACTTATGCAGATCAAGCAGAGTTCATTGAACCGGAAATAGAAATAAAATCAGATTTAGAAAGTAAATTTTTATTTAAAATCATAAAAATAAAATTTTATATTCATGTCCAAATCCAATCCGGTAATTTTATTATGATAACATTACGGCACAAGGCCAAATTTAAAGGATTTGAGCCGCGGCTTAAATTTGAGAAACAGCTCGAATATGGTTGGTTCCACTTAAAATTGTTTTTAATGTTTCAAGATTTAAGCCGGCACTCAATTGAAACCGTTTTTTGGCGAATTTGAGACGCGGCTAAAAATTTATTTAATTCGAACTCGAAATCTAACATTTTGAGATAATGAAAAGTACTGCCTAGTTATTTTTAGTGAGACTCCATTTAAAAAAAAGCATGACACGACAGCATTTACATTTTTTTCTAAATAGGAAATTTCCCAAAAACCTAGGCATTTGGGAAATTTCCCAGATACCCAGGCATTTGGGAAATTTCCCAGATACCCAGGCATTTGGGAAATTCCTATTTTTGACATTTTTGATAATTGCTGTCACTCCCTCAAAAAAAGGCATTTATGATTCACAACAGTACCCTTTTAACCTTTTCCTGAGAAAAAAATTAAGATATATTTGCGTCTTTATTTTTAAAATTGATGATTTATAACTGTGCGGTTTCTTTAAAAGTGACTCTGATTATATGCAGGAGAAACAAAGAACATAATAAACAGATTCACAGATCAGACTTGAAGGTCTAAAGGAAACCGTTGTGAACTGGGCATCCCCCTCTACAAATGGAGGGTGACAAATAGATTTAGTGTAGTTAATAGTTTTCATTTGTAGACGATCCTTCGACATACTTGGACGTTTCAACTGAACCAAACCCAAAATCTATTTCTCACCAGAGTCGAATACACTCATGTAAACAATGTGAATTTTCTTCAACTTCAGCATCTAGTCTAAGGACGCATGTAAAGAGCAAACATGAAGGAGTGAAATTTGTTTGTGACAAATGCGACTTTGTTACAACTTATGCTAGTTCTCTTAAAATGCACATAAATAATATGCATAACGTTGTGAGATATCCTTGCGAAGACTGTGACTACGTAGGAACTACTGTTTTTAATCTAAAAGCACACATTGAAAGTAAACATATGGGACTTAGATATCCTTGTGAATTGTGTGACTTTCATTCAACCGCTCGACGGGATTTAAGAAAACATGTGAGAAATAAACACGAGGGAGTGCGGTATCCATGTAATAATTGTGACTATGCTGCTACGAGATTAAGTGATCTAAAAAGGCATATTGAAAGTAAACACGATGAGGGAAGATATCTCTGTGATAGATGTGAATTTGTTGCCACGACCGCAAGTAATCTAAAAGTACACATGAGAAGAAAACATTAATGCTTTTATTCAATTTTTAAAAATTTCTTTTCAAAAATTTTGGAAATTTCTTAATAATTGCTTATTAAATATCTATATAATATATTGGTCAAATCTTGCTTAGGGTTATGATAAAAAACATGAAATATATTTTCTACTTTAAAGTTGGGCATTGGTCCAATCTTCAGATAAAGAGGACTTTTGACCTATTCGGATTTTTACCGTCTATTTTTTTTAAGGAAATGACAACTTAATTTTCCAAAGAAAGTATCGCTGTTTATGTGAAACGGTAACTTGTATATTCATTAATATTTGATTTATTTAAATGGCTATGTATAAATTTATCACTAAAGTACAAATTTTTACTTATTTAAACTTTTTAAACAAACTGTTCAATGTTAGTATTAAGAGGTTATAAACTAAAAATGACTATCACGGCTTTATAGAAAATATTCTTAGGGTAGGGTTAACCCTTAAAGGGACTGTAAGCGTAATTTCAAATGGTCCTCCAAGCAAAGACGGCGATAACTGATGGACAGTGGTACCCTTTAAACCTTAATCTGATTAATTATGTGGAAAATACCGTTGGGTGTTTTTTTAATGGAAAATGTTTATATCTGTGAGTTTCCTCAAATATGGCTTCATATAAGGAAGAAATGCGCAAGACACTTACGAAGAGAAACCGCAAGTGAAAATAAACAGTTTAAAGGATCAAAAAACATGTAAATCTAATTCATGGTTGAAAGCTTTTAAGGAAACCGTTGTAAATCAGACATCGCCATCTTTGCATGGAGGGTCACTTGAAGTTTATTCTGCTCACAATCCCTTTAATTATTAAATAACTGTTAACAACCACTTTTTATGAAAGAATTGATGAGAGACAATTTAATGAATCTTGATAGAATAAAATTGTTCGTAACATTCACTTACAAATTTTTGTTTCGTAGACTTGTTTTTCATGAAGATTCAAAACAAACTATTTTTATTAACAAGAAACAAGGCTTTTATGGAGCTTAATCTTATATTTCAACCTAAAATTTTTTTTTAAAAATTTAACATAAATTTTTCAAATTTTGATGATTCAAAAACCTTCCCTGGGGTCATGCGAGTTCCCACATAAAATTTTGACCCGATGGGTTCAGCGGTTTTGACGTTTATTAAACACAAACGGACAGACAAACAAACAGACAGACAAGCAAAGTATATATAGATGCTGAGTACTTAATGTGTTGAATAGCTGGCCTAGGAATCCGGTAGCTGACAGTTAACAAACATTAAAGCTTAGTAACTTGAAGGACTTAATCTGGAAATCCCAAAGGCTTTAATCCGCCAATGACAGGAATTCACCTAGCTTAAACAAATGCTGAGGCTGAGGCCATTAACAGGAGTATCTCAAAGTAAGCTTTAGTTCTGGGAATGGGATCTTTTGTGTTTGATTTTCGCTTAAGCTCGATATTCACTTTAAGCACTTTTAGTTTATGGATCTAAAAAAAAAACTTAACCTTTTCATATCTTCATTTTAGTTACTCCTCCCTTGATCAAAACTCTGTTTAACACCTGACTGGATACGACTACCATGCGGGATACCGATTATCGATTAACGATTACCGATTAACGATTACCGAATAAGATGATTAAATTAATCTGCAGATTAACAAAACTTCGAGATCCAGCATTAATCTTGATATTCACGATACAAGAATTCTCAGCTCTGGTCTTCTCAGGAACAAAACGTGTTAACAAAGAGAAACTTTAAAATTATTTTGTGACTTTATTTGTGGGTCGGGGGTAGACGAATATATTTCATCGAGGGAGGGGTGGCTGCTCTCAGAGTTTTGGAAGTGGTCCCATGGTTTTGGAGTGCACCCAGGGTTTTGGAATTGCTCCCAGGGCTTTGGAGTTGCTTCCAGGGTTTATGAGTAAAATGTATCCGGCCTTTTATGAAAAGTCCTTTAAAAAGGGCTTTGATAAAATGGGCTTTGTTACCCCTTTTTTACTGTCTGTTCTAATATTTTCAGGGAAAAAGTAGTTTGTGGCGATCATATAGTTTTGATGAGCCAAACTAACGACATTTGTTTTAGCTTTTACATTTTAAGATTATTGGTAAATGCAAAAAAAAATATTTTTTAAGCTAGATACATTAAGTTTTCATTGGACCTGGTCAAATACATCTCAACATCTTGTTATCTTATTTCCAATTTTCATTTAAGATAAATCCAATTTTTCGCCTAAAAAATCTTTAATTGATTGGTGCATACCATTAAAAAATGTGATTTTACTCAACAGTCACAAAATGAAAGTTGTTTTATGTCAAATTTAGTTTTTCTCAAATGTCTCAATAATTTTGACATAGTGCGGGCCATTTTAATACTCTAAATTTGACATAGTGCGGGCCATTTTAATGCTCTAAATTTGACATAGTGCGGGCCATTTTAATNGAGTAAACACGCATTTTTGAATGTCAACAATCAATTAAAGATTTTTTTTAGGCGAAAAATTGGATTTATCTTAAATAAACTTAGAAAAAAGATGTTGAGATGTATCAGACCAGGTCCAATTAAACCTTTATGCATCTAGCTAAACAAAAAATTTCACATTTATCAATAATTTTAATGTAGAAGCTGAAACAAATGTCGTCAGTTTGGCTAATCAAAACTAAATGATCGCCACAAGCTACTTGGACTGAAATTTGCAATTTTTTTTCCTGCAAATATCTGTACAAAGGCAGTAAAAAAGTAGCCGAGACATTTTTTCAATTTTCGGTTTTAAAGTACCCTTTTCAAGGGACTTTTCATTAAAGGTCGGATAAATTCTCACATTTTACTCCAAAACCCTGGGAGCAACTCCAAAATCCTGGGAGTTCGAAAATTGTTCGTCTCGTGGACAACGTACCCAGGACTCTTCTGGGAAAAGTGGTGGGGGCACATGTCCCTGTGCTCTCCCCCTAGCTACGGGCCTGCAAACATGTGCTAAGTAAACCTGAATTAGTATATCGGCGTCTACGATTCCTTGCAATTATAACGTGGAATATATCGTTATTATTGAAACCTTCATCTCTGATTGCAATTATAACGTGAAATATATAGTTATTATTTAAACCTTCATCTCTGATTGCAATTATAAAGTGTAGCATATCGTTGTTATTTATACATTCATCTCTGATTGCAATTAAAACATGGAATATCGTTATTATTTAAACCTTCATCTCTGATTTCAATTATAACGTGAAATATATAGTTATTATTTAAACCTTCATTTTTGATTGCAATTATAACGTGGAAAATATCGTTATTATTTAAACCTTCCTCTCTGATTGCAATTATAACGTGTAGCATATCGTTGTTATTTAACCCTTTCTTTCTCATTGCAATTATAACGTGGAATATATCGTTATTATTTAAACCTTCATCTCTGATTGCAATTATAACGTGGAATATATCGTTATTATTTAAACCTTCCTCTCTGATTGCAATTATAACGTGCAACATATCGTTATTATTTAAACCTTCCTCTCTGATTGCAATTAAAACGTGGAACATGTCATTATTATTTAATCCTTCATCTCTGATTGCAATTATAACGTGGAATATATCGTTATTATTTAATCCTTCATCTCTGATTGCAATTATAACGTGGAATATATCGTTATTATTTAAATCTTCCTCTCTGATTGCAATTATAACGTGGAACATATCGTTATTATTTAAACCTTCATCTCTGATTGCAATTATAAAGTGGAATATATGGTTTTTATTTAAACCTTCATCTCTGATTGCAATTATAAACGTGGAACATATCGTTATTATTTAAACCTTGATGTCTGATTGCAATTATAACGTGGAATATATCGTTATTATTTAAACCTTCATCTCTGATTGCAATTATAACGTGGAATATATCGTTATTATTTAAACCTTCATCTCTGATTGCAATTATAACGTGGAATATATCGTTGTTATTTAAACCTTCATCTCTGATTGCAATTATAACGTGGAATATATCGTTATTATTTAAACCTTCATCTCTGATTGCACTTATAACGTGGAATGTATCGTTATTTAAACCTTCATCTCTGATTGCAATTATAACGTGGAATATATCGTTGTTCTTTAAACCTTCATCTCTGATTGCAATTATAACGTGGAACATATCGTTATTATTTAAAACTTCATCTCTGATTGCAATTATAACGTGGAATATATCGTTATTATTTAAACCTTCATCTCTGATTGCAATTATAACGTGGAACATATCTTTATTATTTAAACTTTCATCTCTTATTGCAATTATAAAGTGGAATATATTGTTATTATTTAAACCTTCATTCTCTGATTGCAATTATAACGTGGAATATATCTTTATTATTTTAACCTTCATCTCTGATTGCAACTGTACCGTGGAAAATATAGTTATTTTTTAAACCTTCATCTCTGATTGCAATTATAACGTGTAATATACTGTTATTATTTAAACCTCATTTCTGATTGCAATTATAACGTGGAATATATCTTTATTATTTTAACCTTCATCTCTGATTGCAATTATAACGTGAACATATCGTTATTATTTAAACCTTCATCTCTGATTGCAATTATAACGTGGAACATATCGTTATTATTTAAGCCTTCATCTCTGATTGAAATTATAACGTGGAATATATCGTTATTATTTTAACATTCATCTCTGATTGCAATTATAATGTGCAACATATCGTTATTATTTAAACCTTCATCTCTGATTGCAATTATAACGTGGAATATATCGCTAATATTTAAACCTTCATCTCTGATTGCAATTATAACGTGGAATATATCGTTGTTATTTAAACCTTCATCTCTGATTGCAATTATAACGTGGAATATATCGTTATTTAAACCTTCCTCTCTGATTGCAACTGTATCGTGGAACATATCGCTATTATTTAAACCTTCATCTCTGATTGCAACTGTAACGTGTAGCATATCGTTTTTTTTTAAACTTGAAAAGCGTCCAATTCTGACTATTTTTTATCCAAATTGTTTCTGAAGGATAAATGCAAACTTTTAATATTGCTAAAAATTAAGTTATTACTCTTCTTTTTGATTTTTTTGATTCAATGACAGGATAATTTAAAGGTGTTCTATGATATAGATTTTGAAAATTAAAATTGACCATCTTGGTTAATCTCAAAATTTACAAACCCCTCCCCACCCCCCTTCCTTTAGAAAATTGATTATTTATTTTACCATCAACTGAGAGTATTTTCATAATGCCAGATTCAAGGAATGCCCTAATATGATGATAGGATAACTAGTCATCCGTTTACTCGACAAATAAACTTTGTTATAGAACAAAAATAATATTTATTAAAAATAAGAATTAAATACAGATTCAAATCGACAGGGTTGACCAAAAAGGATGAGACTACTAAGACGACAGATGTCTCCTATATTTTGGTATTTTTTTTAAGGCATGTGAAAAATATGTATTTCCTAATCTTGTATTACTACTTTTACATTCTTGTTTTGAGAGAGTTTTGAGAATTTTGAGATCTCATCCTTGTTTTGGCTTCCCTAAAATTCTTAACATTCAAACATTTTTAAAAATACGAAGTTTACAACAAAAGTACTAATATTATCAATATCATAAAATATAGTATGTTAATTAATTATCTGTTTCTTTAATAAACAACCATTAAATAATCTGAAGCCAAATTTTTATTATTTCTTATTCTAAGATTTATAGGGGTCAATCATAATTATTCTACCCTCCATATTAGAGTTTCTAATGCAAGTGGATTTTACTTGCAGGCTCTGTAATTTCCTCGCAATTCCGCACATACAGGGTGTCCCACGAAACATGACAGTTGGTGAATAGTTTAAAATGTCTTCTTCCATAATTTGATAAGTTGTTTGTTATCAAAGATTATGATAAGAAATACTAAATGGTATTAATATTATAGTAAAATTGATTTCAAACAAATATATATTTTGGCAAAAGATTTGTTAAACGAAATAAACTGCAAAAAGTCTTAAATAACTAGTACAGTATGATGGAAGACGACATTGAACACTATTCACCAACTGTCATGTTTCGTGGGACACCCTGTATTTAGTTGAAAGAAATATTATAATTTTCTTTGTAATATAAGATATTTAGAGATAATGAACACTTCATTAGAAATTACGAAATGTAACATATTTCATACATTTTGCTTACGATTTAGACCAATGTGCTCCCATTTTCTGTAGTTTGATGACTTTAAAATGTTATGGATTTTCAGTGCTAATTAGAATCCAGTTTATTTTGATACAGATCTGGATCCGCCATGAAAAATATGGATCTTAATTCAGGTTTTAAACAGTTCTTTAAGATTTACTGATTTTTGTATTGAAATGAAAAATTGCAACATTTTTTCTTCTTATTTTGCTGATTTGTATATTTGTATATTTGTATATTTGCTTATTTGCATTTGCATTTGCATTTGCATTTGCATTTGGATTTGCATGCTAAAACTTAGGGAATCCTTTAAAGATTTGAAAGTTTTTATAAATAACTTATAACAACTCATTTTTTAATGGTGCTTAGAGTTAATCTTTTTTGGCTTTGGTTGATATTTTGCCATAGGATCCGGATCCGTGGATCCATACTTTTCTCCGGATCCGGATCCTAAGCACTGTTTTTCTCTAATAGTGAAATTTTTCATTTAAATTCGTAGTAGTTTCATGGAATGATCTTTATTTTCACCTTAGAAATATGAATTTTAATATTCGAATAATTCTGTACTTGATAGTGATAGATTGATACTGTTTGTATGAAACTGCCAAAATTGTTGTTGAATGATTTATTTGTCGTATGTAGGGAGACTCGCATGATCTCTTTTAAATCGTAAATATCAATTCTAAAAGACGTTATTTTTCTCGTTTGTTTTCAATTTGTTTAAATTGTTTAACTCTTCGTTTTTTAACTCCAAAATTGTTTGACTTATGCACACTTCTCATAGTAAGTTATGAAACAATGATTTTAAACGTCAAGACAAGGATTTATACTTAACAATTTAGGTTTGTGACAATACTGCTTTTTTCCAAATATATAAAATCAATGGAAAATTGTAAAATGTGAGGCTGTGTATTTTTAGATTTAAATCTAAATACAAAAAATCCTGTTACATCTAGATTTAGATTTTTACAGCCCTTCGAAAACAATAGACAATGTCTTTTTGTACATATTCTGGATAATCGTTTTTCTCAGAATTTACACAACATCTTTAAAATAATTATGACTGAGTAAAGATAGTCCGGAACCGGATTGACGAACAAGAACTTAAAGCAATCATTGATGGTTTGACTCAAAATAAAAAATAAAATGAAAATAAATAAAGAACTAGAACTAGAACTAGAACTACTAGAACAACTAGAACTAGAACTACTAGAACTACTAGAACTAGAATTAGAACTAGAACTAGAACTAGAACTAGAACTAGAACTAGAACTAGAACTAGAACTAGAACTAGAACTAGAACTAGAACTAGAACTAGAACTAAACTAGAATTAAACACTCCAGAGTAGAAGATGATTGGTTGAATCCTCTCTACCAGCTAGATCAGAGGTAGAGCTAGAACTAAAATCTTCATAACCATCCCCACCAGATATCACAAGTACTCGGCCGGAAATACATCCTAAAAGGAAATTTTAGATACAAGGTGACCCAATAAAAATTGTGATTAAGTAGCGAGTTTTTATCGTCTTCGATCTACACGGTTTGTACACAATACACATAAAAAACTAAGACGTGGGCTGCCATTTTGTATCTTAAAAATGCCTACAGAGATATAAAAAATATGGTCCTGATTTTTATGAAACAAATTATCTAAATACCTAATTTATTCGTCAATTTTTAATTAAACTAATAAAGATTTCAAATTTGTTTAAAGAGAATATGATTTTGGCCTTCCCTTCATCTTTCTACTTCCTTAAATTTTTTCTTCGTTTGCTGTTAAAAATTTAGCTTTCACCAAACCAAATAAAATTAATTCTACCTTTATCATCATTCAGGTTTTCCCCTTTTTGCGTAGTTTCTCCTTCAGTTGGTGGAACCACGCCCCTCTCCTTTGATTCTGCCACGCCTCTCTCCTCGGACCCAGCCGCGCCCATCTGTACACTAGTCAGGAACCGTACATGCCCAGTGTGGCCATGATGTACACCTAATAAATAAAATACAGGGTTACCCACAAAAGATGAGACTGTAAAGACGATTTGAGACGCTTTCAAGTTTCATTCAGGTCTTCTGCATTGAATATGAGTTTTAATTGCATATTTAATGCTTTGATAAAGAATAAAACCAGTTTACAGTTGCAGAGAATCATATATTTAAGGAAACAGACGGTATAAATAACAAACAGTTGTCTTTGAAGTCTTTTCCATTGTGAGTAATCCTATATTTCATAAAAAAAATGAAATGAACTTGAAATGCATCTCATTAAAACTCATTAAAACGTAACCATTTTTAATATCTGCACATGCCCTCTCCCACAAAGTTGTCCTTTGCATGCACATTATGAAAAATAGTAATGAGAAAGATATCGTCGGTGTTCTTTCTTGTGTCTTGTAAAATTCGAAAGTCATTTTTAAAGAGAATCCGCGATTAAAGACCATGATTTAAAAGATAGAATAGCAACGACGTCTTCATTATATTTGCTTGGATTTAACTTTTAAACCCTGTTGGGAATCAGGTCAAGTAACTTTTGAAATGGTGCGTTACTTAAACATCGTCAGAGTGAAGTTTTGTTGTTGTTTCTATTAACAACAATATTATACCTGACAGCTGTGGAACGGAGTGTAGTTTTGTTGTTGTTTCTATTAACAACTGTAGTATACCTGACAGCTGTGGTACAGAGTGTAGTTTTGTTGTTGTTTCTATTAACAACTGTAGTATACCTGACAGCTGTGGTACAAAGTGTAGTTTTGTTGTTGTTTCTATAACAACAGTATTACACCTGACAGCTGTGGTACAGAGTGTAGTTTTGTTGTTGTTTCTATTAACAACTGTAGTATACCTGACAGCTGTGGTACATAGTGTAGTTTTGTTGTTGTTTCTATAACAACAGTATTATACCTGACAGCTGTGGTACAGAGTGTAGTTTTGTTGTTGTTTCTATTAACAACAGTATTATACCTGACAGCTGTGGAACGGAGTGTAGTTTTGTTGTTGTTTCTATTAACAACAGTATTAAACCTTACAGCTGTGGAACGGAGTGTAGTTTTGTTGTTGTTTCTATCTATTAACAACAGTATTATACCTGACAGCTGTGGAACGGAGTGTAGTTTTGTTGTTGTTTCTATTAACAACAGTATTATACCTGACAGCTGTGGAACGGAGTGTAGTTTTGTTGCTGTTTCTGTCAACATCGGTATTATACCTGACAGCTGTGGAACGGAGTGTAGTTTTGTTGTTGTTTCTATTAACAACAGTATTATACCTGACAGCTGTGGAACGGAGTGTAGTTTTGTTGTTGTTTCTATTAACAACAGTACCTGACAGCTGTGGAACGGAGTGTAGTTTTGTTGTTGTTTCTGTCAACATCGGTATTGCTGTTGTTACAATGACTCCTGTTAAAACAACTCTATTAATATTAAACTATTTATTTATCACTTTAAATTATTTTCAATTTTCCAAATTATCCAGCGCATAAAACATATACAGCTTAAATCCAAGTATGAATCCTTGATGGAAATTATTTTTTAATGTTAAAGTAAATGTTTGCGAAAAATTAAAGGGGATTTAGGCTTACGGAAACCACTTTTGATCGCTACTAATTTACATCTGTTGCGTCTATAAGGAGAAAATTGTTAAAAAAACGACTCATACAATTTCATTTTTCGCGAACACTCCCTTTAATGTTAAGGTCGTGTTTGTGTACAGAATCTGTTAATCAACTTTAAAACTTTTTTAGTACAGGGTGTGCCACGAAACATGACAATAGCAAGACGACTTGAGGATTCTTAAGATCTTCGGTGTTGTGTTGTGTTGCTTTCAGAATTATACATGTTACAGTAGGTTGACGATCGACTGAATAAAAGAAGAATATCAAGTCATCTAGCTACTGTCATGTTTCGTGGGACACCCCATGTACTTTCAAGTCATCTCTAGCTACTGTCATGTTTCGTGGGACACCCCTTGTACTTATTTCCTCGGTAATAGTCTCCCAAAAGTAAAAGCTGTAGCTGGACAAGGAATTAACATTAATTTCGGNCAAAATGTGGTCTGCCTTTTTTGTGCTTTCAATATTGCCCGAGATATGAAGAATTTCGTTCAGATTTCGACAATTTTGCTTTTATTTAACAAAATTGAAATCTGAACCAAACTCTTTATATCTCCGGTAATATTGAAAGCACAAAAAACGCAGACCACTTTTTGGAAATGCCAGGGCTAGGAGAATTATGTGATAATTGTTTCAAGAATCATGCACGTTAAAGTAGATAGCAGACTAAATGTCACAAATAAATTCAAATACCAAAGACGACTTTCAAGTCGTCTTCCTATTGTCATGTGTCGTGGGACACCCTGTATTTTAAAAAAATTTACCTTATAATATCATCACAGCTGGCCAACATTTTTGAAACTGTTGCTGTTAGGTTTACCTCCAGCAGGAATACCCTAAACAGTTAAATTACAATTTTTATTGATTAAATACTGATTTTAATTTTGGAACTGTTTATTTTCATTTGTGGAGAAATTATCAGAGAATCAACACTTTTTCACTCCGAAAAACAAAGTTATCTTCCACATTTTTGATCAGATTAGGCTTCCAAGGGTAACGTTGTAAATCGGGCAAGGAGGTTCAATTGATATTACGTTTACAGTCCTATTAATCCGTAATTGATCAACTAAGCATCTTTATTAAATGGTCTTTACTCTGATCTTTCATCTTATTCAGGGTTAACTACGAAGGATGAGACTGCCGAGACAAATGTACAGAACATGAACTATATTTGAACTATATTCAACTGTATGCAAGGTAGAAGAATGTACAGAACATGAACTATATTTGAACTATATTCAACTGTATGCAAGGTAGAAGAATGTACAGAACATGAACTATATTTGAACTATATTCAACTGTATGCAAGGTAGAAGAATGAAACTAATTATGAGATTGTCATATTTTTAGAGTTTTCAGTCGTCTTTACAGTCTCATTCTTAGCGTACAACCCTAAATCTTGAAAGGTCGATCCAATCAGAAGACACCAATCAGAAGACACCAATCAGAAGACACCAATCAGAAGACACCAATCAAATACTCTATCTCTTCAAATCAGATCATCTTTAAGATCTTATGATATTAAATAATCAAAGAGGGTAATTATCTAAAGAATAATATCTACATAATTTGATCAAAACATCTAAAACCATTTAAAGAATTAAAAGTAAAAGCCAATAAAACTTTGTATCTAAACATACCTTGATTTAGTATTATAGAGATGAACTACAGCAGAATTTTGTTGTACTATCCATAATCCAACTCCATGAAGTTCCATACATACAATACTTTTACTAAACATACAATACTTTTACTAAACATACAATACTTTTACTAAACATACAATACTTTTACTAAACATACAA
>NW_019396267.1:53256-69071 GCF_000591075.1 Eurytemora carolleeae | reverse complement strand
TTAATCTGTTCCAACACCAAATACACAGAGGATTGATTCAATGTCGTCCTTCTGTTCCACATTTGTATACGTGCCACTGTATGACCTACCTGTTGTCTCCTGTGATATGTGTGACCTCCTCTACGTTGTGTGTACGTGTATCCAATCTCCTGATCTTGTTGTGTGTAGAACACCACACACTCTCACACACCACACACATCTTTGTGACAGGGTAGTTGGGTGTGCCGACATTCTTCACAACAAACCCGTTCTTATCCCATTGTCCGTCTACAACAGAGAATATAAAAACCTAACTTGGGAGCCTGGGGGAGTCATAGTTAGTCCCACCGTTTACCCGCGCTTGGTCGAAAATTAAGAGTTTAGCTATTTTTCCCTTTGAACTCGACTCACTCAACCTAGAATCTCAAAACCAAACTAAAAATATTCCTGTGGTTCTCCCGAATATCCTAATCCAAATTTGAGGCAAATCGGTCCTGGTTGTTAGTGAGTTGTAATCGAACAAACAAACAGACAAACAGAAATTACAACTTTATATTCAGTTACGGAATTAAATCTGACATCCTAACATTTATAACCACTTCTAAAATACAGGGTGGCCAAGTTAGCATGTGAAACAAAAACAATCTGTAAATCGTCTTTGCAATCCAAATTTGATAAATAAAAAGTGTATCAAAAACTGATTGTACGTTCTATGAGCTTTTCAAAATTAAGTCTAGACATTTTTTATTATTCTTACTTGAATCCCGTGAGTAAATATACACCTCACCACTGCCCAGCGCCGCATAAACTTTACTGTTGTGATATTCTATATGCAGTACAGGACTGTTATGTACAAACTTCTCTTTGTTCTTCTTAATCCTGATATTGTCTGTACAGTTGTACACGTGGATTGTACCGTCCTCTGTTCCCAACCACATTGTAGCCGGAACCTGTACATAAAGGAGGTTATTCTGTACGTATAAGTTGTACATTAATACCTGCATTTCTTTAATTAAGTATTATACAGTAGAAACTAGAAAACTCTGGAATAGGAAGATGACTTTTAGACTCAAGTTTTTACTTTAAATAGTCCAATTAACATTATTAACAATATTGTGCAGTGTAAACAGACCCATTTTACTTGATTAGCATTATTAACAACATTAGTGCAGTGTAAACAGACCCATTTTACTTGATTAGCATTATAAACAACATTAGTGCAGTGTAAACAGACCCATGTCACTTGATTAGCATTATAAACAATATTTGTGCAGTGTAAACAGACCCATGTCACTTGATTAGCATTATAAATAACATTTGAGCAGTGTAAACAGACCCATTTTACTTGATTAGCATTATAAACAATATTTGTGCAGTGTAAACAGGCCAATTTCACTTGATTAGCATTATAAACAATATGTGTGCAGTGTAAACAGGCCAATTTCACCTGATTAGCATTATAAACAATATTTGTGCAGTGTAAACAGACCCATGTCACTTGATTAGCATTATAAGCAATATTTGTGCAGTGTAAACAGACCCATGTCACTTGATTAGCATGATTAACAACATTCGTGCAGTGTAAACAGACACATGTCACTTGATTAGCATTATAGACAATATTTGTGCAGTGTAAACAGACCCATGTCACTTGATTAGCATTATAAATAACATTTGTGCAGTGTAAACAGACCCATTTCACTTGATTAGCATTATAAACGATATTTGTGCAGTGTAAACAGGCCAATTTCACTTGATTAGCATAATAAACAATATTTGTGCAGTGTAAACAGACCCATGTTACTTGATTAGCATTTTAAACAATATTTGTGCAGTGTAAACAGACCCATGTCACTTGATTAGCATTATTAACAACATTAGTGCAGTGTAAACAGACCCATGTCACTTGATTAGCATTATTGACAATATTTGTGCAGTGTAAACAGTCACATGTCACTTGATTAGCATTGTTAACAACATTTGTGCAGTGTAAACAGACACATGTCACTTGATTAGCATTATAAACAATATTTGTGCAGTGTAAACAGACACATGTCACTTGATTAGCATTATAAACAATATTTGTGCAGTGTAAACAGACCCATGTCACTTGATTAGCATTATTAACAACATTAGTGCAGTGTAAACAGACACATGTCACTTGATTAGCATTATAAACAATATTTGTGCAGTGTAAACAGACACATGTCACTTGATTAGCATTATAAACAATATTTGTGCAGTGTAAACAGACCCATGTCACTTGATTAGCATTATTAACAACATTAGTGCAGTGTAAACAGACACATGTCACTTGATTAGCATTATAAACAATATTTGTGCAGTGTAAACAGACCCATTTTACTTGATTAGTGTTTAGTAAAATTATTTCTTTTGTAACAACATTAAGTATACTCTATAGTATTGCTATTTCAGACTCAAATTATAAATTTGTACAGTTCAAAGAACATAAGACAAAGTATTTGTACAGTAAACAGACCCATTTAATCTAATAAATGATTTAATAAGCTACGTGTAAAAACATTTGCTTTTTAACATAATTTAAATACACTGAAGAATTATTATTCTTATTCCACAGTTTTGGTTCTCACTGTAATTGTTTTGAAATCTAACCCAGGTTCTTTGAAAAATATACGTTTTATTTTAAAATCTGATTTGTCTAAATATCAAACCTGTTCTTTTCTGAATATCTGACAGCTGTTCTTGTCTAAATATCCAAACCTGTTCTTGTCTGAATATCTAACCTGTTCTTGTCTGAATATCTAACATGTTCTTGTCTGAATATTTAACCTGTTCTTGTCTGAATATCTAACCTGTTCTTGTCTGAATATCTAACATGTTCTTGTCTGAATATCCAAACCTGTTCTTGTCTGAATATCTAACATGTTCTTGTCTGAATATTTAACCTGTTCTTGTCTGAATATCCAACCTGTTCTTTTCTGAATATCTAACCTGTTCTTGTCTGAATATCTAACCTGTTCTTGTCTGAATATCCAATCTGTTCTTTTCTGAATATCTAACCTGTTCTTTTCTGAATATCTAACCTGTTCTTGTCTAAATATCCAACCTGTTCTTGTCTGAATATCTAACCTGTTCTTGTCTGAATATCTAACCTGTTCTTGTCTGAATATACAACCTGTTCTTTTCTGAATATCTAACCTGTTCTTTTCTGAATATCTAACCTGTTCTTGTCTGAATATCTAACCTGTTCTTTTCTGAATATCAAGCCTGTTCTTGTCTGAATATCTAACCTGTTCTTGTCTGAATATCTAACCTGCTTTTATCTAAATAACTAACCTGCTCTTGTCTAAATATCTAACATGTTCTTGTCTGAATAGTTAACATGTTCTTGCCTTAATATGTGACATGCTCTTGTATATTGTAAATATTTAACCTTTACTTGTCTGAATATCTGTTCTTGTCTAAATATCTAGATTGTTCTTTTCTAAATATCTAAATTGTTCTCGGGGAAATATCTGAGCTGTTCTTGTATAAATATATAACCTGTTCTTGTCTGAAAATCTTCTGAATATCTAACCTGTTATTGTCTGAATATCCAACCTGTTCTTTTCTGAATATCTAACAGCTGTTCTTGTCTAAATATCCAACCTGTTCTTGTCTGAATATCTAACCTGTTCTTGTCTGAATATCTAACCTGTTCTTGTCTGAATATCTAACCTGTGCTTGTCTGAATATCCAACCTGTTCTTTTCTGAATATCTAACCTGTTCTTGTCTAAATATATAACCTGTTCTTGTCTGAATATCTGACCTGCTCTTGTCTGAATATTTAATCTGTTCATGCCTGAATATCTAACCTGCTCTTGTCTAATATCTAACTGCTCTTGCCTGAATATCTAAACTCTTCTTGTATGAATACCTATCCTCTTCTTGTCTAAATATCTAACATGTTCTTGTCTGAATATTAACCTCTTCTTGTCTAAAAATCTAACATGTTCTTGTCTGAATATCTAACCTGCTCTTGTCTGAATATCTGACTCCTATTACTAGAGTCCTCATCATCTTCACTGGATATATCAAGAATAGGTCCTACTCCTGTAGACTGCGGACTAGACTCCTCTGTTCCTCCATCTGAACACACACCCCAGGATTTACTCGTCCAGTCCCCAGAGGTTGGGGGCGTTACCCAGCCCTGGGCAGCTGGTGTTGATGGGGCGGACCAACTTGGCCACTCTTTTCTAAGAGAAGAGTGCTGATGCCACTCTAAAACTGGTTCTGGATTATCACTGGGCACTGATACAATGGAAAGAATTCTAGCGTTGCAAACTCCATTGCAACAAATCACTGTGGGTTCTGGTCGGAGACTGAGAACACAAACTTGTCCGACATATCCATCACTATTACACACCCAGACATCCTTTAACCCGTGGCTGTTTAAACCTAGGGTGGGAGAAGCACACGTAAACTGAAGTCCGGCACGTGTCTTGCGAATAGGAATCAGGCTGAGAAGGTCCGGGGGTGCTTCAGCCTCTCTCTCCATCTTTTCTTTCCATTTCATAAAATCATTTTCCCAGTCTAGTTTCCCCTCAGCACTTTCAAATACAAGGTTGATATTCTCAGGACCATCTGCTGTGTGTATACTCAGCTGCAGGGATGTTCCATGTCCAGCTTCTGCAGAGTGTCTTTCAGATACCTGGAATATATGTTAACTTTCAGATACCTGGAAGTTACGTTAACTTTCAGATAACTGGAATATACGTTAGCTTTCAGATACCTGGAATATACGTTAGCTTTCAGATACCTGGAATATACGTTAGCTTTCAGATAACTGGAATATACGTTAGCTTTCAGATACCTGGAATATATGTTAGCTTTCAGATACCTGGAATATATGTTAACTTTCAGATACCTGGAATATACGTTAGCTTTCAGATACCTGGAATATACGTTAGCTTTCAGATACCTGGAATATAAGTTAGTTTACTAGAAGATTTTAGGCACTTAGCTAGTTTACTTGAAGATTTTAGGCAATTTGTTAGTTTACTTCGCGATTTCAAATACTTTGATACCTTACTTAAAGATTTCAGATACTTCGCTACTTTACTTAGCGATTTCAGATACTTTGATACTTTACACTTAAAGATTTCAGATACTTCGCTACTTTACATCAAAATTTCAGATACTTCGCTACTTTACTTAACGATTTCAGATACTTTGATACTTTTCACTTAAAGATTTCAGATACTTCGCTACTTTACATTAATATTTCAGTTACTTTGCTACTATACTTTAAGATTTCAGATACTGTGCTACTTTTCTATAAGATGTCAGATAATTTGCTATTTCACTTTAAAATTTAATAAACTTCGCTAGATGTATTTAAGATATGTTTTAATTTAGATACCTTTTTTATTGTGTTCAATAAATTTACATTTTTAGTAGGAAGTTCAGACTCCATAGCCCCCCCCCCTTTAATTTCAATGACACACCTGTTTATTAAGCCCTGTCAGAATGTTTTTGATCATTTCATCCAGATCTTTGTGTTGAGAATTCAGCTTGGCTGCTTGCTCGCCTAGTGGACCGTATGGACTGAACTTTTTTGTGAACATTCATGGGTAGCGTGGGGGTGACATAGGCTTAAAAAAAACCATTTCTTTAACAAAATACTAAATATGAAGAAAAAAATTTACATTATTAGTTATTTAAAACCATGTTTTAAAGACTTTATAAATCTTTTAGAAAAAATAGGATTATTCAAAGAAATCAAAAGAATGTATATTGATTTTGTCGTAGCTTTATCTTACGTTTAATTAATTACGTTGTTCGACTGAATAACTGCGTTTTAGTCCAAAAATAATCAACACTAAAATTGACGCAATCAAATATTACGCTTTAAATCACATTTAGAAAATTGTCAAACACTTTGTTGAAAACAACATATGCGTCTATATGGATAATATGTTACCCAGGAAGGATGGGGGAGGGGGGAAGGAAACCGGCAAAAAATTTCTCTAAACAAAGTTTTCGGAAATAAAATCTTAAATTTTGGGGGAAAAAATCCCAAGAATCTATAACTCAGGACTTTATTTACAGTGACATTTAGTCCTAGGACTTCAGTAAATTGGGACTTTTTGACATAAGTTTTTATTTGTAGGTTTTTTTCAGAAACTTTTTATCTTTCCTACATAGATTCGGGGTAACCTTTTTTGTTTTGGTTACGGTTTTGTCGGTTACAGGTAAAGCATATAAGCTCACATAAATATTCCGCTGCTCTACTTAATATAAGAGATGAAAAAAACATGGTTTAAAAATACAAAAATCCCCTGCACTTGTCTTTTAAATGAATCAAACAGTTTAAATTGAAAAGAAATTTTGTTTTGCCAACTTTCAATAACAAGACTCTATTGAGAGAATCCACTTTAATTGATTGGATTTTTTCAATTTCCTTTTCTCTACGTCAGTTCATTGTTCAAAAAAGCGTGTTTACGAAGTTTACGAAAATTTATAAATATAATTTCATTGGTGGTTTAACGATATTCTCCGATGGGGGGGGGGGGGAATTTTTAAAAGTGCCAAACAAAAAAGTCAAAATTTATTATTTTAGAAATTTTAACAGAAAAATCTGCCGAATTTTTTGGATGTCCATTTTTATTTATTCCCCACGCCAAACTAGATAGATATAAATATCAGTTATACTCATAGAACAAGCTAGGGAGGATGCAGAGAAAATCATTTATCGTAAATCTTGTACTTTTCATAAAGTTTGGAGATAAAGCCAATCCCAATCCTGAACTTTAATAAGACAAGGTCGGTAAGAACTTAGTAAATCATTCCCAAATCCCTGACCTAGAAAGTACAGTGGTAGGTGATGGTATCAATACAATAAAGACGACTTTTTATTTAAGTTTTGATTGTTAACAAGCTTTTTTCGAATTACACGTTTACATGAATTTGTAGAGTAGCTTTTTTAATTGACAGCTTCTCTTGACTTAATTTTTTTGTGTATCCATTCTGTTTGACAGCTTGATGAAAATCAAAATTGAAATGAAAAGTCGTCTTTATTGTATTGATATATTTTTTTAAAACTATTCCTTAAAGTAAAAGTACCCAGGATTTAATCATGATAAGATGAAAAACTTTACCCAATAACACTCTTCTTCCCTTCCTTGGTGGACCTGGTCCCCCTCCTGGACACTGTTGTGATCAGGAGAAGATCGGAGAACAGAAATATACATCTCTCCTTCCTAATCCAGGTCGTCGTTGAACTGCTTACTAAATCCTAAACATATGTTTGGGGTTTTGAAATCCTAAACATATAAAACGTTTGTCCGCGTAATTTAAACTAGAGATAGGCATCGTTTTAGTGAACGAACAACATTTTTGAGAACAAACATTCTTTTTTTTGTGAATGATGGTGTCGTTCAGAAAAAAACGAACGATGGAAGAACGACTGGATCGTCCAGAGAAATGAAAAACGCTCATCTTTTAGAAACGAACAAAAAACAAAACAAAAACGAACGATATAAATCGATCGACCAAATTTGAAAAACTACTGTTTTTTACTGAACGAACTATTTTTTCTAAAGATTTTGGCAAAACGATAGTTTTTTATACAAACTTCTTAAAAAAAACGTTTGATTTTTTACTAAACAAGCGTTTTTTTCCGACAAACATAAAAAATTATCGTTTTTTTACGGTACGAGCTAATTTATTGAACGAACGATTTAACCGAACGATCATTCACTGAGAAAACGAACGAAATAGATGGAAACTATAAGCAATATTTTTGAGAACGGACTTAACAATTTTTTTTGAACAATTGAAATAAACGAACGAAATGGCTGGTTCAGGAACGATAAACGAATGAAATGAAAAAAACCGAACGCGCACATCTCTAATTTAAAATGACCCCCATTAAAGAGTTTACGAAAACAACCCTGGAAACCTTTGTCAGTATAAATAATGATGGATTTATTCTTGCTTTTACATCTAATAATTAATTATTTTCTAATATGGTTGTTAACTGATTTCAATTGGTTTTATTACTACTTTCTTTATTCATTCCATCTCTGGATAAAGATATAGAAATAGAAATTTAAGTTTTCATGAAAACTCTTCTAAAATTCTAATTAAAAGTTCCAGATTGTTTTAATAGTTTCACATATTTTCTCTTTTTATTGAACCTGAAGGAAACCTAGTTCAACAAGTTTTATTTTGCAAAAAATATAAAAATTATCTCTGCCAAAAAGGTTTAACTTAACTTAGCTTATAATTGACCCTCGAGTAAAAAAAAAGGGGAGCACATGCCTGATTCAAAACGGTACCCTTTAACCACCTGATTAATAATGTATAAGATATCGTCGTTTTTCTGGCTGGAAAATGCAATCAACTGTTAATCATTTAATTCATTATTACGCACTTTTCACTTTTCTAAAGAACCCACAATTAAAATTGATGAATTTTTTAAAAGATAGACATGGATATCTTTTTCATTCTCTGAAAGACGAATTTTTAAGCGTACCATTGTGAATCAAACATGCCTCAGACTAATCCTACCTGTCTAACTAGAGTTCTAGACTAGCTAAATCTCCAGGGACTAAACCTACCTGTCTAACTAGAGTTCTAGACTAGCTAAATATCCAGGGACTAAACCTACCTGTCTAACTAGAGTTCTAGACTAGCTAGATCTCCAGGGACTAAACCTACCTGTCTAACTAGAGTTCTAGACTAGCTAGATCTCCAGGGACTAAACCTACCTGTCTAACTAGAGTTCTAGTCTAGCTAGATCTCCAGGGACTACACCTATACCTGTCTAACTATAGAGTTCTAGACTGACTAGCTAGATCTCCAGGGACTAAACCTATCTGTCTAACTAGAGTTCTAGTCTAGCTAGATCTCCAGGGACTACACCTATACCTGTCTAACTATAGAGTTCTAGACTGACTAGCTAGATCTCCAGGGACTAAACCTATCTGTCTAACTAGAGTTCTAGTCTAGCTAAATCTCCAGGGACTACACCTATACCTGTCTAACTATAGAGTTCTAGACTGACTAGCTAGATCTCCAGGGACTAAACCTACCTGTCTAACTAGAGTTCTATACTGACTAGCTAGGTCTCCTGGAGCTAAACCTACCTGTCTAACTAGAGTTCTAGTCTAGCTAGATCTCCAGGGACTAAACCTACCTGTCTAACTAGAGTTCTAGATTGACTAGCTAGATCTCCTGGAGCTAAACCATGAACTATCAGTTCCAATCTTTTCAGCACTCCTTGTCTTATTTCCTGAAAATAAAGTCTATATCAAGATTTAAAATAAAATTTGCGACCTATGCGTGTTAAAAATAGGGAATAAAAAGATCTGTCTCGTTTTAAATATTATAACTGAAAAACAAGTTTAGAAAATAACTAATATGACTTTGAATAGAAGGGGATAATTTTATTTTAATTTTTAACCTTCTCAACTTAATATTGAATATAAATCGATCTCCCTTTTCAATATATCGATCTGCCGTTTAGTGATCGATCAACCTGTTCAATATTTTGAAATATATAAACCTTCAATATTATACTTTTAATCTTTTCTTTTAATGTATAGTTGTATTGTTTATTATGTTAATCTATCTTTCACAACATCGATCTATCAGTTGAATATATTGAGCTATCCTTTATTATATCAATCTATCATTTAATATATCGATCTATCGTTCAATATATCGATCTATCGTTCTATATATTGATGTATTGTTCCATATATTGATGCATCGTTCTATATATCGATCTTTTGTTCAATATATCAATCTATCGTTCAATATTCAATCTATCGTTCAATATATTGATTTATCGTTCAATAACTTGATCTATCGTTCCATATATTGATCTATTGTTCATTATATCGATCTTTTATTTTATATATCGATATATTGCTCAATATGTGGATCTATTATTCCTTACATCTTTCTTTTGTAAAATCGTTAATTTTATCAATCTACCTGTTTAATATATTGATCTACCTGGTCTAAATATCGATTTATCTGTTCCGTAAATCGATCTACCTGTTTTATATATTTATCTTTCTGTTAAGTATTTCGATCTATTTGTTCAATATAAATATCGATCATTTAATATATCGATCTATCCGTACAATATATCTATCTATCATTTGATATATCGATCTGTCTGTTCAATTTATCTATCTATCTGTTCAAGATAGCGATCTATCTGTTCAGAATAAATAAAAACCTGTTCTGTTGCTTCCTTCTCTACACTAGATATCTGCAGAGCAAGTTCATGAATCTGCCGCTCTGCACGCCTCAGTAGCAGATAATCACTGTGCTCAGGATCTGTGTGCTCCAGCAGTCTCTGCACAAGAAAATAATTAAATTGGTTTGAATCTTATTTATAACTTGAAGGAAGATACTTTTAACCGGTTTTTATCTAAAATTAAGGCCCACACAAAAATATTATATATTATAGTGTAGAGGATGAAATCCCCGAAAGAGGATTATGAAATCCGCAAATCAGTGGTGTCGGATCTTGAAACCAGAGAAGACCTTCTCAACTTCCTCTTCTTTTCTATACTCGTTATTTATCATGTTATTATATCTAGAAGCAATAAATGTACTTCTAAAATAGCCACATTTTAATTTTATAAATAGTCTGTGTATATTTTTACTTTAACTAACTATTCCTAAACAGTAAAATTTGTACTTATGATGAAAAAGATAATTGTTGTAGAAATATCAGATTCTACATACCATTAATTTTTTTATTTTAAGGAAATATAAAGTAATTAAGTGAAATAAAAAACTTTAAACCAAACATTATTTTAGATAATGGCAAAGTATACATTGCACGTGGTGTACACTTGTGTTGCTTACCATTTCTATTGGTTGTTGTTAAGCATTATTTTAGACCTAAAAGTTGGCTTTGTACTCAAAGTACCTTTTACCTGAATTAAAAGACGATATCTTGGTATTCGTTGATGAGGCTTTGCCAGCAGATCTGTCAGGCTCAGTCTTTCTCCTTTCCTTTCCTTTCTCATTTCCTAGATTATATTTAGTCTTTCTCCTTTCCTTTCCTTTCTCATTTCCTAGATTATATTTAGTCTTTCTCCTTTCCTTTCCCTTCTCATTTCCTAGATTATATTTAGTCTTTCTCCTTTCCTTTCCTTTCTCATTTTCTAGATTATATTCAGACTTTCTCCTTTCCTTTCCTTTCTCATTTCCTAGATTATATTTAGTCTTTCTCCTTTCCTTTCCCTTCTCATTTCCTAGATTATATTCAGACTTTCTCCCTTCCTTTCCTTTCTCATTTCCTAGATTATATTCAGTCTTTCTCCTTCCTTTCCCTTCTCATTTCCTAGATTATATTTATTCTTTCTCCTTCCTTTCCCTTCTCATTTCCTAGATTATATTTATTCTTTCTCCTTTCCTTTCCTTTCTCATTTCCTAGATTATATTCAGTCTTTCTCCTTCCTTTCCCTTCTCATTTCCTAGATTATATTTAGTCTTTCTCCTTCCTTTCCCTTCTCATTTCCTAGATTATTTTTAGTCTTTCTCCTTTCCTTTCCCTTCTCATTTCCTAGATTATATTTAGTCTTTCTCCTTCCTTTCCTTTCTCATTTCCTAGATTCTATTTAGACTTTCTCCTTTCTTTTCCTTTCTCATTTCCTAAATTATATTCAGTCTTTCTCCTTTCATTTCCTTTCTCATTTTCTAGATTATATTCAGTCTTTCTCCTTTCATTTCCTTTCTCATTTCCTAAATTATATTTAGTCTTTCTCCTTTCCTTTCCTTTCTCATTTCCTAGATTATATTCAGTCTTTCTCCTTTCCTTTCCTTTCTCATTTCCTAGATTATATTTAGTCTTTCCTTTTTATTTCATTATTATAATAAGTAATTCTCTCATCTGTTTTACATGTATCTCCTTTTTTTGTTGAAATTCTTTTTTTTCACAATTTTTTTGTTTTTACTTGTAACTTATCCTGCTTTTTCATCTTAATAAATTAAATGATCTACGGTATGTCCATTTTTACCTTGTTGTCTAATGAATTGAATCATATCTTTCTTATCTTGCTTGTTAATTTTTCTCTTTTCTTTTATTTTATATAAATGGCCATTATCCTGGCTCTAACAGGTTCCTTTGGGAATTTTCTTTATTTTCGTCTGAAACCAATATTTTCCCTTCAGTTTACTAAGCTAGGCATTTAGGACGCTTCGCGCCTATCTTCTCTTTTAATTGTGAATATTTTCTTTTTGTCTAAATTGTAAACAAACAGACACCCACCCAGACAAAAAAAGTATTTATAATATACTAGTTGAAATGCCCAGCCTTGTCCGGGGAAAACAAATTTGGAAAAAATTGAAAAAAATTCGATTTTTTTAGCCACACAAAATTTCAGCCCAATCGGTCCAGCCGTTTATATGAATGTCTTAATTTATTATATAGGATAGATAATATAGGGATACACAGAAAAGATTAACATTTGTTAATCACATTTTTCAAACTTTTGTTTGAAGTTTAAGCCTTAACTTGATTTTTAAAACTTAAAGTTTTGAATTCAAAGGAGATATTGTTGAAATACATGAAATGGAAAAAAATGTTAAAGTCAAATTAGAAAGGTTGAAAAAGATTTCATTCTGTTTCCATTTGTTAAAGGCTATAAAATCCAATGACTGGAAAAAAGGTCTAAATAAATTTGGAACTAACATCTACTTTTATTACTCATCAGAGGTTTGGTCCATCACCAACACCGAATTATAAATCCAACTAAATATATATTTAGTAAAATAGGTAAAATAAACCATTCAGTCATTATGCTGGGATAGGGTTTATATTTATAAGGTTAAAGTAACCAAATTTGTGTGCAGATAAGAATATATTCTTCTATCATGTGCCCGAATTTAATGAATTTGAGCCGCGTCTTAAATCCGCCAAAACCGGTTTCAATTGAGTGCCGGTTTAAATCTTGAAACATTGAATACAATTTTAAATAAAACCAACCCTATTTGAGCCTCTCAAATTCTTTAAATTCGGCCTCAGCATTTATGCATTTCTCGTTTTAAGACCAGTATTGAACACATTATGGTTCTCACCTAATTACAATTAATTAAATATATAGTGTATCTCAATCTCAGCAAAGGGGTTCATCAAATGAAAGAAAAATTTTGACAAATATCTATTAACGAATGATTTTATTACATACTAACTGAAGGGCCCGGCGTTGCCCGTGGAAAAAAATGAAAAAAGCTTTCAAAATAAAATTCGAATTTTTTTAGCCTATGTCTACCCCGGCTACCATTAAGTTTCCACAAAAGATTTCAGCCCATACGGACCAGGGGTTTGGCTGGCCAGAGGGAACATATATACGAATATTTTGTTTTATTATATAGATTTAACCAACGAATTGAAAAGATTATTTCAACAAAAGAAATAAAAAACATTTCCAAAAATGACATATTATTGTTTTAGTTGATTGTATTATTCTTGTTTTTTAGTTGGCTTTCAAACATTTATAATATAAAAAGTTCGCGTTTTTTATCATATTTGTTTTCTATTATATTTGTTTTCTATCATATTTGTTTTCTATCATATTTGTTTTCTATCATATTTGTTTTCTATCATATTTGTTTTCTATCATATTTGTTTTCTATCATATTTGTCCGTGGATTTTCAAATTCAAATTTTCAAAGTAAAAAAATTGCCCCCTTGATTGATTGTAACTTATAATAAGCATCAAAAATGAATTAAGAAAACTTACTGAAACAATGAAAAGTTTGAAGTTTTGTCGCATAACATGCACTTTAAATTTAAATTTAGAAGTTTAAAATGAAGTTTAATCCCCCTAATTTTATTTACAGCCTATCCTTCATATATGTTAAACCTTTAGGACACTATATAGTATTCAATATATTGTTTTTATTCACCCTTAAAGTATATTTCCTCCCAAGATATTGTATCTTACTTAATCCTCCGTCTTAACCCGAGGATTTTCTTATCGGAGAATTTTCAGACTAAAGAGAATGTTCTCTATTTTTGCCCACATTCCTTTACACTTTCTTATTATCGTCCTTCGGAACTTTTGTGCGAGGTATTGTTCATATTTAACGCTTGATCTTGATATCCAATGTGGGCTCTTTAAATCTAAATCCCCCAACTAAAGTAATCCATACAGAGTGTAACGACTACGGGGGTTCGAAGAGGAATAACTTTAATCCTTAGATTCGCAACAAATAAGTTCTTGTTTACCTGTAAAAATCTATCAAAAGCAGGTTTAATTCGAGCTACTCGAATTGCGTCATCTGCACGTTTAACATTGCGTATAAATCCTGTGTACGCCTCCAGAACAGATTTACTTGAGAACTAAAATATTTACATGTAAAAAATAAATGTAGCGTGCCTAACCAACTTACCTTTTTAATCTGTGTCTAAGATTTAAGCTGCTTGATTATGCAATACTTAATTATGCAACAGGGTTTCCAGCGAACGAAACGTTTCGCGAAAAAAGCGAAAATTTTCGGTCGGTTGATGCAAACATTTTTGCGAAATTTCGCATTTTTTCACAAAAATAAATGAAGCAAAAACGAAAATGCGAAAATCTTATGCGAAAATTTTGTGAAAACCAACAGTTTTATAGCTGCAACAATTAATTGATCAAAAGAACTTATGGTTCTCTGCTCTGATAGCTCAATATTTGAAGTTTTATTATGTCATAATCATAATCATTTATATCAACAACAAGTAAAAAAGTGTAAAAAGTTAAAAATTTTATAACGAATATTGGAAGTATGGGTGAAAGCAGGGTGAATTTAAAATATTCCGAATTATTTTGGTTCTTCTCGTAGTAGATTTTATTTTGTGTTCTAAGTTAAGAAAGATCTTCCATAGTCGAGAAAGTATTTTCAAGCAAATCTATGAATTATCTAATGTCTTCTAGTCGTTCTTAAATCTATATTTATATTTTGTGTTAATCCATTTATTGGGCTTAAGGATAAATCCCTCTTTGAAAAAGAATCTTGGTATCCTCAAAATTAGTCTTTTTTTGATGAATTTCCGCATTTTTCGCTAAAATTTTGCATTTGTTTTTAAAAATTCTGTATTTTTCACGACCAGTCCCTTTTAGGGAAATTCTTGTGACAATTAAACTTAATCGGACAAAAAGCTTTTAAAGCTACAGTTGTAAATCGAGCATTGTAATCTTTCCATGCAGGTTTTTTTTTGCATAATTTCATTTTTTTCTCGAAATTTTCGCTTTCATTTTTTTGAGAAAGTTTCGCATTTTTTCGCGAAACTATCTTTTTTTTTGCGAAAATTTCGCATTTTCTACTTCGCAAAAATTTCGCATTTTTTCGCAAAACAGCTTGAATCGAAATTTCGAACGTGCGAACGAAATGCAAAAATGAAGCGAAATGGTCGCGAAAATTTTTTTTCGTGAAATGCATACCAATCGACTCAATAAACTAATCTATAAGTATGCACAGTGCCTAATACAATGAACAGGGAGTAAGGAATAGAAGGGAGATATAAGTGACGCGGTTCGCCCTACCATATGATTGTACATGCCTTGCAGACAGGTACTTCATTTGAATAAGATATATTTGTCTGATGTACATTTACTACGTATACAATAACCTATTCTGAATATTTATTATACAGATGGGGTACCCGTCTGCAAAGCATGTATAATCATATGGTAGGGCGAACTGCATCAGTTATATCTCCCTTCTATTCCTTACTCCCTGACCATGACTCATAAAGGGATTTTTGACAGACAGACAAACTGGGGGGCCATGATTTCTAGGGGGGGTTTTAGGCCCCAATGGGTACTGAGTCCCCTTGGAGAAAAAACTACCCCCCCCC
>NW_019396267.1:2028-53180 GCF_000591075.1 Eurytemora carolleeae | reverse complement strand
TATATAGTACACACTAAATATGCTTATATATATATCACGGAAGGAACAGGGATATCTAATTTTAAGAATTACAAAAAAAGTGTTGAGGGAAAATGAAAAATTGGACCTGAAAAGGCAAGTTTTACATTTTTTACCCTAAAATTCCATCATGGTCCCCTTAAAAAGCATTTTCCCTACCAGGTCAGCGAATAAAACCCTTAAAAAATGCATACATTACTTCTGGGGAAAGTTTTTTCTTTAAGAGTAGTGATTTTTCAAGAATATATATACCCCAGGAAAGAAAACAAATTGTTGTGATGTTAATATCGATATTTGTAAAAATTTGCGAAATGTTCCAAGACAATATTTATATTTTAACCTGGGTCTTATACATTACAAATTTACAAAATATATTTCATGATTTGGAATCTGTCTTAGGTTGAATTTAATTTTTAAGAGTAAAAAGGAAGAATTAGTCAACTACGTTTCTTGTGTACTTCGGTAAACAAAAGAGAAGAGGTTCAACTGTAGCTAATTCAACCATTTTTCAAATATTCCGACCGCAGCATGTTTTTTCTTGTGATGCCAAAATTCAGGTCATTTTCGTAAAGTGAAGTGATACCAATAAAACACGAGTTTTCTTTTTTTATAGGATAAAAATAATACCAAAAGTGTGTTGGGAAAATAAAATTTTCTCTAAATAGTATGAATTCTTTTGAAAATCTGTCTTTGTAAAGTTTATTAGGATTTCTATAGAAAATCCAGATTATTATTTTCTAAGTTTTGAAAGAACCCTTCTTTATATATATTATACTATAAGATGCTTAACAAAGTGAAATAAAAGATTTCGGAAGAGTCATTAAAGGTGGATACTTTTTAGTATTTCCTAATAGTGTATGTGTACGTAAAAAGGTTTTTTCCTTAAATACCATAGTTCTTTTTAAAGGATAAAATTGGGCATCATTGTTGGGTCGTTTTTGAACATTTAAATGTTACTCCGGGAAAAGATAAAAATCAAAAGGATTTTTTAATTAATATATTTGTTTAGAGAAAAATGTTTACAAAATGTAATATAAGCTTAAGCTTATCTATAAAGAAAACAGTTTTGCCATATTAAACATCTCAAACTCTTGTCGAGACGAAGCTTACTTTTGCTTTATAGATAAAAGAGATCAAATAGATTATCAAGTACAATAGGTGGCAACAGAGAAATGGACCAATTATACACGACGTCACAAGTGTCAAATATAACAAAGATAACGAAATTTTCTCACATTATTTGACATATTTTTCAAGATTAAATAGAAAAGTGAAAAGAAGAAAATAAATAACACATAAAATTGCACCTTTTTTCACTGTAAGATAAGCTCTTTATTCTAAAATTATCACTATTATTGATAATTTTGTCGGACACAAAAACTGAGTTGACGTAAGAATACAGCTTTACTGAGAGTGTACAAATAATACGTTGCCATCTATTGTATTTAAGAATCTATTTGCAAGAGATGAGAAGCCATCTGATGATGTAATAGTTTTTAAACAAAATAACAATTGGCATTAAACGACGGAGTTTTTGGAAGATTTAGCGATATTTAGGTTCGAGGAGTTGGAGAGAATATAATCATGATTTCATTGCAAGTCTAAAAATTCATTGAATGTTTAAAACGGAGAACAACATGATACTCATCTCTAGATATAGTTAACAACGTTTCCTTAACGAACGGCAAGTTCAAGATATAACGAAGGGCAAGTTCAAAATATAAAAAACAGCAAGTACAAAATATAAAAAGGCAAGTTCAAGATATAAAAAACGGCAAGTTCAAGATATAAAAACAGCAAGTTCAAAATATAAAAAGGCAAGTTCAGGATATAACGAACGACAAGTTTAAGATATAAAAAACGGAAAGTTCAAGATATAACGAACAGCAAGTTCAAAATGTAACGAACGGCAAGTTCAAGTTATAACGAACGGCAAGTTCAAGATATAAGGAACGGCAAGTTCAAGATATAAAAAACATCAAAATCAAGATGTAAAAAGGCAAGTTCAAGATATAACGAACGGCAAGTTCAAGATATAAAAAAACGGCAACTTCAAGATATAACGAACGGCAAGTTCAAAATATAACAAAGAACAAGTTCAAAATATAATAAACAGCAAGTTCAAGATATAACGAAAGGCAATTTCAACATATAAAAACGGTAAGTTCAATATATACCAAACAAGTTCAAAATATAAAAAACAGAAAGTTCAAGATATAACGAACAGCAAGTTCAAGATATAACGAACAGCAATTTTTTTTATTTTAACGTTGACGAACGGCAAAACCGGTGATTTTGAAACTGTTTACAAAAGGAAAAAATGGGTTATTAAAAAGATTACAATGTTAATAAACACTCCCTTTAATTGAGATTGTTAATGAACACTCCCTTTACTTTAGATTGTTAATGAACACTCCCTTTAATTGAGAGTGTTAATGAACACTCCCTTTAATTGAGATTGTTATTGAACACTCCCTTTAATTTAGATTTTTAATGAACACTCCCTCTAATTGAGAATGTTAATTAACACTCCCTTTAATTTAGATTTTTAATGAACACTCCCTCTAATTGAGAGTGTTAATTAACACTCCCTTTAATTGAGATTATTAATGAACACTCCCTTTAATTGAGATTGTTAATGAACACTTCCTTTAATTGAGATTAGCAATGAACACTCCCTTTAATTTAGATTGTTAATGAACACTCCCTTTAATTTAGATTGTTAATGAACACTCCATCTAATGAACGGCAAGTTCAAGATATAACGAACATTAAGTTCAAGATATAACGAACGGCAAGTTCAAGTTATAACGAACAACAAGTTCAAGATATAACGAAGGGCAAGTTCAAGATATAACGAACATTAAGTTCAAGATATAACGAAGGGCAAGTTCAAGATATATCGAACGGCAAGTTGAAGATATAACGAACGGCAAGTTCAAGATATAATGAACAGCAAGTTCAAAATATAACGAACGGCAAATTAAAGATATAACGAACGGCAAGTTCAAGATCTAACGAACGGCAAGTTTATGATATAACAATTACAGCAAGTTCTAGATATAACCAACGGCAAGTTCAAGATTTACAAAAACGGCAAGTTCAAGATTTAAAAAAACGGAAAGTTTAAGATATAACGAACGGCAAGTTCAAGATATAACAGACGGCAAGTTCAAGATATAAAAAACGGCAAGTTCAAGATATAACGAACGGCAAGTTCAAGATAAAAAACGGCAAGTTCAATATATAACAAACAACAAGTTCAAAATATAATAAACAGCAAGTTTGAGATATAACGAACGGCAAGTTCAAGATTTAAAAAACGGCAAGTTCAAGATATAACGAATGGCAAGTTCAAGATAAAAAAACGGCAAGTTCAAGATATAAAAACGGCATTTACCAACTTATTTACCAACTTATTTTTAGGCATTTGTGAAATGGAATTTATTGAATATTCTAAAATATTTTGACGAAATATGATCAAATATCGAATTTATAGCTTTATATTATGTTTAACAACATTTTATTAGGGGCTTAATCTTTGAGAAACAGATCAATCGTATCATTGCGATCTTTTATTGATCTTTTATTGATCTTTTATTGATCTTTTATTGATCTTTATTGATATTCAGAACTACAAATTATATAGATTAGCACTTTTTTAAAGGATCCACAATAATTTGACCGAACATTAGGTTTTTAATAAAAAAAAATAAAACTTCAAACTGAAAATAATATTGATTAAAAATCTTTAATTTTACTCACAAACAAGAGGAACTGCAGAGACTCCACATAAGATTTCTCAACTTGATAAACTTCACGAACTATTAATGCTCGGGTATCCTAGAAATCATAACTTAAAGGAACTCAACCTTGATTTAAAACATAATTTACCAATTTTATGACTTGTAAATTTGCCTGAGTAATAATCCATGGCGGGCATAACATTTTTTAAATGAAAGATCATTATGGATAATGCCAGATCAGTCACTTAAAAAACTACAAAACTTAGAAAAAAAAATTATTTTTACAAAAATGGCCTTACTTTTAAAGATAGATAATTATTTTGAAGATAATACCCTTTTTGAAAATGCTACTATTCCCTTTCCCAAAAAGAATTGAGTATTTGCCACTAGCTCAAATTTTTTAACCTTTGCCACCTGATGGTGTAAACCTTTTATACTTCTAACTTAGATGATTTGATACAACTAAATTTATAGTTTTAAATATCTAAGGTCTACACCATTGGGTTGGAAAGACATAGTGTTTAAAATAAGTGTTTGTGACAAAGACTTTTTTTCTTCGTAGCTGTCAATAAAACTATTAATACTAAATGTTATTAGTAAATAATTTCTTTATTCTTTACTTGATGGTATCTTTTTTGGCCTTCTATTCAAGCAATTAATTGCATGTGAAGCAGAAACATTTAGAATTTATTGATTATTTACAATTTACATTACATAAAAACTATTTTTATACAGAAAAATCATATTTTAAACCCTGTTACTGTTAAATCAATGTTACTGTTTAATCAATTAAATTAAATTAACTGAATTTAGGCCAAAAATGATTAAACCATTTTTACTTCTGCTTTTCCTAAAAAATATGTCTCAAACCATTTTCTTGATAAACGATACTATATAGATATATTGTATATACAATTATGTATCTAATATATGTGAATATTATTGTTTCTACATATTGATTAAAAACACTTGACGTACACAAAACTACAATGGTACACACCAGTAAAAACTACATAATAGTACACATTACATAGTACACACACACACCAGTATACAGCATTAAACACTACAAAGTACACACTACATAGTACACACCAGAACACTCTACATAGTGCACACTACATAATACTCAGCAGTACACACTACATTATAGGACACACTAGTACACACTATATAGTACACACTAAATAGTATACACTACATAGTATACACCACATAGTACACACCAGTACACAGTACATAGTACACACCGGTACAAAAAACATAGTACACACAGCTGTACCAACTACATAGTAGACACATGCGCACACTACATGTACATACTACATAGTAAACACCGGTACACACTACTTGACTATATTGTACACACCCGTACATACCACATAGTACACCAGTCCAGTACATGATATCTACATTATTTTTATCTATACTAGAATTATATGCACTACACATACTATTTGAAACATACATATATATCAAAAATAATATTTATGAAAACAATGAAAATGTTGACAACGATGATAGTGATGATAATGTTGATAATGATGATAATGATGATAATGATGATAATGTTGATAATGATGATAATGATGATAATGATGATAATGATGATAATGATGATAAGGATGGTAGTTATGATATTGATGATAATATTAACAGTAACTATAGTATTAGTAATGATAATAATTTTAATGATATTAATAATAACAGTGATAAAAATACCAACGATGATGATAATGATATTTTTATTATAATGATAATAATAATAATAATAATATTTATTTTAATAATCCCAATATACTTGGAAAGGTGGGAAGGATATCTCATCATGATGTTCCTCGGAGAAATCTTCAAAGAGGAATGAGTTCCTTGAGTTGAGAGAGCTGGAGAGAGAGAACCCTATATCAGATTTATATACAAACCACGTAATGATTGAAGTAAAGGAATTGCACGGGCAGCCGTTGTACATTTGAATTTCCGAGCCGGGTCACCTTTTCCAGTCTCAGTTTGTACTGTGTCGCCCGGACATTGGGTAAAAAAGCAGACACTCAAAAGGACTAGCCGGTGCAACAGGGTTAACGCGGTCAAACTTTAGTTTAAATTTACTTTAACTGAAGGGTCAGGGGTGCGTGATTGAGACTTTGTCAAATACTCACACTTTCTTGTATCTATATCTATGCAAAAAGATTGTATAAACCTTTGATATTTGATCTAGCATAATTCATAGTTTGAAATATTTAAGGTCTACAACATTGGGTTGCAAAGATATGTTTTCAAATAGGCCAATGAACAATAAGGCACAGCAATTGGACATTGTAAACAGACCATTTTACTACACAAGTGATTTAATAACTTACTAATAAAGCTACTTACTTTAAAACAACATAAAATGTACTTCAGTATTGCTTTAAAGTCGTCTTCCTATACTAAAGTTTTCTGGTTATCCCTGTATACCTGTGTGCTATGTGCACATTCAGGAATGAATTAACAAACTTAAGTTTCACACTTTGTATCTTTAATGTAAACAGCACAAACTTCCTATTCATTGAATAAATACAAAATCAGACCTAAAGCCTAAAAACATATAAAACTTTTTATTCAGAGTAAATCATAACAATTAAAACTGTGGAAAACATGATTTTTAAATTTTGTGTTTTAATATCCTACAAGTTACAGATAACAAAATAAAAGACCGGCGCACTTTTAATTTGTTTATGGCAGAAACTCAGTTTTATTATAACACTGATCAGGTATGTGAGAATGTGACAAATATTTTATTTAACCAATTTTTAGAGGTGTAAAGTTTAAAACTTGATCATTGACTTTTTGATCTCTTTGAAAAAGATACAACATTTTAAAAAAAACATACTTTAAAGTGAATAAACTTTATTAAATTGTTTTTAATCCTTTGTGTCCCTGTAACAAATATCCCCGAGTATTATATCAGGGAAACCTGATACCTTATCTATATTCCTTCTAATAACTATTATCATCATTTTATGCACACCTCGTAACCAAATAAAAGATTAACTTTATCGTTCATGAACCTTGTAAATTATATATATGTCCTACTTGGTGCCTGTCACGCCGGTCACCCTATTTGACCTGTAACCTTATGTTTCAATAAATAGTTAGTTAAGTGTAAAACCTCCCATTGAATAGACCAGGCTATAAACCCTAGGTAGAGAAGACAGAAATACAGTGCTTTTTCTGTAGCTAAGATTGATTTGGAAAGACTAGCATTTTGTGACATTTCTGTTAAGCTGAATATTTTGCTAAGCCAACTAGTTGCTTACTTTTATCATCTTCCGATTGAATAACCAAACTCACAGTGGACTAAGGACAATTTGAATTCGACCGGATTAACTCCTTGTACCAGTCTTAGTGACTCGTGGTATGTACCTCCTGAGCTTATCATATCTATTATATGCCTATTTGACCTATCCCACTAGCTAAGTTTAGTGTGAACTGTGAAGGTGTGTATATAATATCCTGGTTGACCTCCAGATATATCCAGATGTCCTGAGTTAGTATCTGTAGATCCAACAGATACATTCAGGGTTTCAGGCGTACATCCTAAACATAAAATACTGATTTTTCTAGTTTTCAAAAGGACAATTTCTTCCGATTTAATAATTTTAATTCCTTATTTAAAAGTTTGTGCAGTATATATCAAGTACTGTGGATAAAGCTTAGCTCTATCCTCTGAATAAGGTTTAACCATCATTGATGCCAAATAAATTATTATGTAAAACAATTTAAGAGTTTGTTTACCTGTATCTAGGTGATCCAGGGTTTCATAGTTGAATATGTTAGACTGGCATGGTGAGGATGAATCTATGTTGTGGGGGGAACCAGAATGTTTTCGAACTGAACAGTTCCAATATTTTTCCATAGTCCAAACTGTACTAACTTTAAAACTAAATGGGTGTCCCACATCATATCAAAAGATCAAATGCAGAGCTTGAATGCCATTGTTTAATCATGTCTACCTATCGATTCAATTAAGGAACTGTAAGTGTAATTTAAATCACATAAATTTCATTAGAAGATCATTTATTTGGCGTACTGTCTTGTTTTGCCTCATATAGTCTGTATTTGTACTGTACTGCTTGCCCTGGGTAGTTGAAATTTAGTTAGGTTCAGAGATGAGAGTCTGTGGTCAGGTACATGAAATGAACTGTGATGTACCTAGCCGTGCAAAGATGGCAATATGCTTGATTTACCCTTAAAAACTCTGTTTGATCATGTATGAATACGATATCAATGTTGATATTTTTTTATTTAATATTTCCAATTGTGAGTTCTCTACACAGTGACTTGCGCATTTTTAAGTTTTGATATAAGTAAAAAGTTCCATTTAGTCCTTGCCACTATAAATTTACATATCAATTTCTAACTGGATTATATATCAATTCTCTCTACTATACAAGCTCGTCCAATGTCTGCTGCTCTATTCCTTGTCTAAATGACACACTTCCGGCTCACATTCTCAACTTCCTGGCCATGAACAGCTGATTCCCTTCAGTTTTTTTTCAATTTGCCAAGCCAAGAGGTTCTATGCTGAATTGAACAGAATTTTATGTGAGTATTATTACGTGTTCATGATGGATTCTGGAAGATTGTTTCTGCTCAATTGCACCTTACTGTTTTATTTTGGCGAGAACAGACTTTCTTGCCGTTTTCTTTCTTTTTCAAAATCTTTCAGAATCTTCCAAAATCCACAATGAAACCGTGAGCCAAAGTATTTTTCGATAGCTATTGTTACTGTAGAGCTCGTAGATGGAGAGAATTCATAGTTTTTGCGTTATGTCCTCTAAAACTCAAAAAATGTAGCAAAGAATACGATTTCAATAGACATTTAGATGTCTAGATCTTGCAGCCTTTGCAATTTCAGAATGAAACTTTTTTAAACCTAGAAAAACGACAATATCTTTCACATTATTGATCAGATAAAGGCTTCAAGGGCACAGTTGTGAATCAGGCATTGTAACTAGCTTTGAAAGGCGGGTCACTTGAAATTACACTTACAGTACCTATAATCACAGGGGAAGATGCCTTCAGACAATCTGCCAGTAATCATCTGAGTAGATAAATAAATATTTCAAAACTATTTACCAATGCACTGAGATTTAAGGAAATTTAATTATAAAAGCGGAAGCAAGAAAAAAGAGATTGTGAAAATTCCAAAATTTTTTGGAGGTATCAGCAATGAGAGTAAATATTGGGATTAAGGCCAAATTTAAAGAATTTGATTCGCATCTTAAATTTGAGATGCGGCTCAATCATGGTCGGTTCTACTTAAACTTTATTCAATGTTTAAAGATTTGAGCCAGGTCTCAATTGGAATAGGTTTTTAGCGGTTCAGAGACATGGTTTAAATTCATTGAATGTGGTCTATGGACTTAAAATAATTATTAAAGTTTGTAATTACTATAAAAGAAAAAAAACAATTAAAATTTCTTCATTTTCAAGTTTAAACAATATATAAGACTGATAAAAACTACAATGGAAACAACAAATTTTCAGGAACATTTTAAAATTCAAATTATTTTTTTATAGATGTTAAAGCTGCAGATATTTTTTTCCTTAGAACAAATTTAAATGAACAATTTATTAAAGTTTTTAGGTCAAGGTTTTGGTGTAAGTACTTTTATATCTATGTTAAAAACATTTTTTTTCTGCAATTCAATAATAACTTTCTAACCAAAATATTTGTGTAAATACACAAAAAAATCCTTTTCATTTATTTTGTGTAAAGTACATCTGAAATATTCACAAAGTTCTAGATCGAGCAAATAATATTTTTATAAAATTCTATAAAAAAATCTTTTAATAAGGTGATTTCTTATTTATATTTAACAATGTATAATCCAAAAACCAATTAAAAAAATTAAAGTTCACAAAAGTCCTGGTTTTGAGGTAGTTGAAAGTCATCAGTAGACTTTTGAAAATTCATACTTTTTAACAGAGATCATGTGAAGCGAATCCAGCCCCCCTAAAGTTTATTAGGATTTCTATAGAAAATCCAGATTATTATTTTCTAAGTTTTGAAAGAACCCTTCTTTATATNCAGAGTTTGTATTTATTAGACAGGATGGTCATGTTCCCCCTCTATCTCCGCTCTACAGAGGACCTTTTAAAGTATTAGAAAAGAAATCTAAATATTTTAAAATTAAAATTGGTAATCGTGAAGATAATGTCTCAATAGACAGGCTGAAAGCAGTGATCTCAATTGATGCACCTACTCTAGAAGAACCTCCAAATAAGGGACGTCCCAAGAAAGTAGCAGTTTCTAATGGATTATTTTCAGTCTCAGTCCTGCTGCACCATGCCTGAAACTTGGGAGGGAGAACTGTAGAAGCCTGACTTTTAGTTATAAGAAAATATGATTTTGTCCTACATGTTAAAATTAGAATTGAGTTTGCATAAATGCGCAAACAGTTTCACTGATATTTCGCAAACTTGTTCAATCTCGGATTTTACACTAGTCATTCTTAGTATGTTAAACGAGTAACATATGAATAAATAAACTTGTGAAAATATGTTATCATTCTGAGTTATTGAGACTTCTATAACATGTTCAATTCAAAAGGATACCAGCTTTAAACATTTCTCTAATCAAGGATAAATGAGATATTTTGTTGTCCTGCACTCTGCAGAAAGTAAGTTGTATTTAATAGTGGTTTCTCTGTAAAAGAGACTTGCGTAATTACGCTTCTGTTACATTGAAATAAATCAACACTTTTTAAATAGAAAAATGAAGATATCCTCTTTATTGTTAAACAGCCAGAGGTTTTATGTAAATAAAATATAACTTTAGCGGCGCAAAGGAAGCCAATAGTTACAATATCGCTTAGCCTCGGTTGGTTTCAAGGAAAACAAAGAAATTGAGTCTTTGCCACAAACTCTCAACCCAATGTTGTAGAGCTTAGATACTTCAAACAATGAATTTTGTTAGATCTAAAAATCTAAGTTTGAAATATCAAAGGTTTATACCAACAGATTGCAAAGATTTAGGGATTAGAATATCTGAGTTTGTGGCAAAGACTCAATTCTTTATAAACTTTATCAGATAGCAGGTGGTTTAGATTAAATCATTGTAAATCCTTAAATCATTGTAAATCCTTTAATCATTGTAAATCCTTTAATCATTGTAAATCCTTTAATCATTGTAAATCCTTTAATCATTGTAAATCCTTTAATAATTGTAAATCATTTAATCATTGTAAATAATTTAATAATTGTAAATCCTTTAATCATTGTAAATCCTTTAATCATTGTAAATCATTTAATCATTGTAAATCATTTAATCATTGTAAATCCTTTAATCATTGTAAATCCTTTAATCATTGTAAATAATTTAATCATTGTAAATCATTTAATCATTGTAAATCCTTTGTTCAATTCAAATTGTTCTTTGATTTCCAACAACAAATTTGAAAAAAAACTCGATTGAAAATTAGACTTGGCCAAAAAAATGAAAAAGTACAAATTAATTTAATATTTTTAACTATTTGTGTATTGGAACTATCCTATGGGGATGGGAAGGGTTGGATAACAATGATCAAGTCCACTCATCTTCTAAGTTATCTGCATTCCATCACAATATTATCTGTTATCCCATTTTTTCTCTAAAGTTGTCTGAAATCAAGTTCTAATTCATTAAATTTAAATATCTGCTTTTTCAGTTCAATTTCATAATGCGGAGACAATTGAAGTTTGTGATTCACAATTCAGTCATGTTTTCAATTTTAGTTGAGTTTTTTAAAATCAGATAAAATTATTTAAATGATATACCCGTGGGTGAAAACAATCAGGTATTAGCAATAAGCTCCCTAAAAATCAGGTATTAGCAGGAAGTTCCCTAAAAATCTATTTTTCTTTTGAAAACAAAGTAACTTTGATTTAGCATATTCTCAACTCTACACATTATACACTGTCAGAAAATTGAAAAACAAAATTGAGGGGAGAGTTTAATAATATCTTTCAAGAGAGGTATTAGAAAAAGAAAAGGCAAGGGAGGGGGGAGAGTTTAAGAGATATTAAAAAAAAAGTTGAGGTGAGAGTTTCCTAATATCAGGAGGTATTAGAAAATTCAAAATTTAAGAGGCAAGAAAGGGAGGAGGGAGAGTTTAATAATATCTGTTAAGAGGTATGAGAAAAACAAAGTTTAGGGGAGAGTCTTATACTATTTGTTGAGAGGTATTAGAAAATTTAAGATGCAAGGGGGGAGGGAGAGTTTAATAATATCTGTTAAGATTTATGAGAAAAACAAAGTTTAGGGGAGAGTCTTAAACTATACTATTAAGAGGTATTAGAAAAATGAAAAGGGGGGAGGTCTATAATTTCTGTTTAGGGGTAAAGGAAGAAAAAAGATTTAATTATGTCGATAACGTAATAAACGCTTTAACTTTTTTGCTGCTGAAAGTTTTTTTAGATATTGTTTTCTTCAGGATTATTGATTTTTACAAATATTGGAAGTGCAAGGACTGACAGATAGTAAAACAGCAATCGTTTCTCAAATTAATGTTTTTAAATCGTAAATTATTAAAGTTTGAATCCCAAGTGATTCTTCTTGTAAAGATGCCAATTTTAGTTTTTCATTGATGCCCTTGCAGGAGACCTTAATCTGATCAATAATGTTGAAGATCTGACAAGAAAAGTGTTTATTTCTGTGAATTTCTACAGACCTTCGTATACACAAGAAAGACACAAGAAGAAACTACAAATCAAAATAAACAAATTCTAAAAACAAAAACATGGATATCTAATTTATATTTAATCAAACAAAGCTTGTGAGGGCACTGTTGTAAATCGTGCATTGGCATCTGTGCAGGGAAGATCACATTAAAATACGCTTACAGTCCCTTTAATAAAACCACCCAGCCCCCCCTCCCACTTCCTGTACTTGTACAGTATTTGTCACTTTTAATGTTCACCCTAAATTCACTTGTCCAGGATATACCCTGTATACATATATCCTTGTCCAGGATATACCCTGTATACATACATCCTTGTCTAGGATATACCCTGTATTCATATATCCTTGTCCAGGATACACTCTGTAAACATATATCCTTGTCTAGGATATACCCTTTATATATATATCCTTGTCCAGGATATACCCTGTATACATATATCCTTGTCCAGGATATACCTTATAAACATACATCCTTGTCCAGGATACACCATGTTAACATATATCCTTGTCTAGGATACACCTTGTATGCATATATCCTTGTCCAGGATACACCCTGTAAACATATATCCTTGTCCAGGATACACCCTGTATACATATATCCTTGTCCAGGACACACCCTGTATACCTATATCCTTGTCCAGGATACACCCTGTATACATATATCCTTGTCTAGGATACACCTTGTATACACCTATTTTTGTCTAGGATACACCCTGTATAGTGTATACATCTATCATTGTCTAGGATACACCTTGTATAATGTATAAATCTATCCTTGTCTAGGATACACCCTGTCTAGTGTGTACATCTATCCTTGTCTGGGATACACCTTGTATAGTGTATACATCTATCATTGTCTAGGATACACCTTGTATAATGTATAAATCTATCCTTGTCTAGGATACACCCTGTCTAGTGTATACATCTATCCTTGTCTAGGATACACCCTGTATAGTGTATACATCTANGGGGGGGGGGGAGGAGAGAGAGAGAGCGAGAGAAAGAGAGAGAGAGATGGAGAATTCCCTTGGACGAGGTTTTGAGCTTATCATTTCAAATAATAGTTTTCCGAAGATTGCCGCAGTTAAAAAAAAATTTCATCATTTTTCAAAGTTTCGAAATAAAAAAATTAAATTTTTTGATACGAGAAACTTTAAGTATTCCGGGTTCCCTAATACAAGAATATAAATCTGTGAGTGCTTTCTACTGCAAACTCGACATGTTACCTTAGCAATTATTGTTTAGTGTTTAGAAAATAGAAAATTATTCAAAATCATTTTCAAACCAAAATAAAACATCATTTTGAGCAATCCTATTTTTTAGCAAGGTAGCAAAATTACCCGCACAATTTTTTTATGTGCGCGCGCTACATCGTTAAAAACACCATATATATTTATGCGCGCGCTACATCGTTAAAAACACCATATATATTTTTGTGCGCGCGCTACATAGTTAAAAACACAATATATATTTATGTGCGCGCGCTACATCGTTAAAAACACCATATATATTTTATTCTTTTAAAGAAGGAATGAAATATCCATATTGTCTCTTTATAATTGATTATTTTCATCTGTGGTTTCTCAATAAATATTATTTGCGAATTCATGTTTTAGAATCAAAATTGTTAAAATCAAACTGTTTTCTAATTATTCTTCTGAACGACTCTATACTATAACCCGTTAAGAGCTATACAAATCATGTTATCGTTATTGGAAGCAGTTTCCTTAACCCTGAGATGCATGGGAGGGAGGAAGGGATGGGGGGGGAGGTCGGCCCACTTAATTTTTTGTGTCAAACCGCTCCTTTTTTTAAAACACGACTCGAAACTTTTTAATATTAACCCTATTTAGGCTAAGGTCTGGTTTACCCAAAAATAAGCGAAATATGATAAATTTTCATTTTTGAAAAGCCCATACCACGGCAAATTCAAATATGCAAAAAAATTTGCAAAATTTTCAAAAACTAAATTTCTATTCAAGCCTCATTAAGGAAAACTGAAAATTTCCAAATACTCAAACAGTAGGTATAAAAGCCCTGCCTTGAGCTTGAGGTAAGGGGTAAGTGTTGGTTAAAAAAGTCAACAAAGCTGGACAGCCTTAGAGCAATATCCCCCCACCCCAGCCGAAATTGGGTAAACTTATTTTAGATTTATTTTTGAAAATATTTTATCTTAATATACGGCACAGAGCAATCTTGAAAAGTATTAATATTGAATAATGAATATGCATTGCAATGTTTTTACTTTAACAATTTTTCCAGGAAGGAGGGTACAAAATTATTCGATAGTAGATAAATACTATAAACATGTACAGAAGAATATTCTGGTTTAAAAATCAAAATATTTAAATCTTGAAGAATAATATTTCAAAACTCAAGCTGTCCCTTCAAGCTGCATGACGCAGAGCTTTATAATGATCTGTAAACAAAATCCCCCTGAGTGGGGAAACTTATTTGTATATTTATTTTTCATGTCGGCAACTTCTGAACACAAATAAAACGGTAGGATAATAGATAAAATCTTATTAAAGGGACTGTACGCGGAGTTTCAAGTGATCCTCTATTCAAGAGGGTCTTCCTTGATTCACAACTGTACCCTTTAACCCTTTGGAAGATCATCGATGATAAAGAACTCCGTGTGTGTATCGATCAAATGTTGAGCGAGAGGCGTATAATTGAACTGTATTCGTTTCTGAAGATAGATAAGGAAAAGCCTGTCATCATTGATCGGTCAAAGGTTGAAAGGGTACCGTTGTGAATTGGATATATGTCCCTCCGGTCAAAGGTTTAAAGGGTACTATTGTGAATTGGATTTATGTCCCTCTCTACATGGAAGGTCATTTTCAATTACGCTTACAGTCCCTTTAATAACAATTTTAATAATATTAATTTTATTGACTACAATAATCTCATCTTGTTATGATTCTAATGATAAAGTTAGTGAATGTTTTGATATGGGTGATAATGTTAATAATGATGGTGATATTAAAGTTTATGAAATGAGGATGAAAATGATAGAATTATACAAAATATGATTTACATATATATACATACAAACAACTGTTTGTATAAAATACAACAAATAATTATACAAAATAAATACAAATACAAAATAACAAAAATAATACATTTTAAAACTTACCTTGATAATCCTGAAAGCAGAACCACCTTTCTCCCCCCTGATAAGTGTTTCTTGACCCCCTCCTGCCCCCACCTGGGCACCAATAATTTCTGAAGTTCTCCTCAGTACAGAAGACAACCCTCCTCGAGCCCCTTCCCCTAAAATTCCCCGGTTTTCTTGAACATTTTCCCCAGCACCCAGAAACTGGGGAATATTTCCCCTATATGCGTCTCCCAGCACCTGGAATTCAATCCGGGATGGACTAGATCTGAAATATCATTATCATCATTATCATCATTAATATCATTATCATCATTATCATCATTATCATCATTATCATCATTAATATCATTAATATCATTATCATCATTATCATCATTATCATCATTTAAGAAGAAGAAGAAGAAGAAGAAGAAGAAGAAGAAGAAGAAGAAGAAGAAGAAGAAGAAGAAGAAGAAGAAGAAGAAGAAAGAGAAGAAGAAGAAGGAGAAGAAGAAGAAAAAGAAGAAGAAGAAGAGAAGAAGAAAAAGGAGAAAAATAATAATAATAAGAAGAAGAAGACACCTGTTTAGAAATGCTAGTTTGAAAGGACTGTATTGAGGATGCTGATGAAGATGAGGATTGTAGTGTAGGATTGATGTTGAAGTGAGAAGGTTGTGTTTGTGGATCCAGGCTCTCAGATCTGTTCAGGAAGAATCTCGGTTTTGAAATTCCAGTTTTCACCGGTTCAATACAATCAGAATTCTACAAGATCAAAATCTAATTTAAAAAGTTAATTTTTTCACCTATCTAAGATTTTTTAAAATTAACATATATAGCTCATTTATTCTTGCAAATTGGATTTTCATAAAGGTTCAGTGCAAGAGAGTAAAAAAAACATGATATAATCATCGATTATACTTTCATTTATTCATACAAATTATATATGCCAATAAATTTTTTCATAATAGGAAATTGTATTAATATTCAAAGTGTTTTTAACGTATACATGGGCCTGGCATATGGATATAACTGCATAATTTTACTAAAGAAAATATTAAAATCGTTACTGCTTTTGGACATATTCGATATGCTAATTGCCCGGAGTTGCCCAGGATATATTCATAATCATTATCATAGCTAATCCCAGCTTTTACCCGCGCTTCGCATTAAATCATGCTTTTATATGAAGAGCCCGGTGTTTCCCGTTTTGTCAGCTAAAACGAAGATTGAATTGAGAGAGAAGCTAGATAGGCTTAGATGGGTCCAAAGTTTGGCTTGTTTATTATTTGTTTATATCCAATAAACTTCAAAGCAGGTCAACCAATCGAACCCATATTTTAAGCTGGCCAAATGGCTGGACTAAATTGGCTGACATTTTTTGAGGGAACCCATTGGTTAATAAGGGCTATAAAAATTCTAAATGTTTTTTCCAATAATATTTTTTCTTCTTCTTTAAAATTCCACGGACAATGCCGGGCCCTTGAGCTAGTATGCTAATAAAGCCAAAAACACCACAAACATTTCTTAAAATTCCCTTTAGAGGGTTCAGACAAAATACTCACATTATAATTGTGAAGTGGAGCTAGAAGGGATGAAATAATAGAAGACTGGTAGGTGCCCGGGGAAGGGATAGGAGAGGAGGAGGGGAGAAGGGGGAAGGTAGGAGATGAAGGAAGGAGAGAAGAGGAAGGGGAGGATTTAGAAGGGCTGGATCTGGATCCTGATTTAGCCATCTCCTCCATCAGGAGTTCTCCGAAGGGACCTCGGAGCTGATTTCGTCCCCGGGATATTCGGGAGTGTCTGCAATTAGTGATGTTTTTTCAGTCGGGGTCGTTTTTGGTCTATATTTTTTTTCAAGGTCAAAATCTGGCATAATGTAAGAGCTGCAATTGTTTTATAAATTATTTCTTCTAAACATTTACATTTCTTTAATTATGTCACATTTTGACCATGTCCGAAGAAAAAAAACGCAAAAACACCGGAAAACGGCTCAAAAACGAACAAGTGTTGTAACGATCGTATTCGTTTCCGGGTCGTTTTTCCAATTTTTACTTTTTTAGGATAAATATATAGAAAAGTTTAATGAACGTAAACATTAAAAAGTACAGTTTTGAAATCTTTTTATTTTATTTGTTTTTCTAAACACGATTCACAGTGATTAACTACACTACTTGCAATCAAGGAAATTAATTTAAATTTCATCATTTCAAAAAATAGAATCTTTAGATTAGGTTTCACAATAGACCATCCTTGTGATTTTTCAAGAGCAAATTTGCGCTCTTACTCAACAATTGTACAACGTTTAAAACGTTTTAAAGGGACCGTTCACTTGTTTGGGTAATTCAGGGTAAACTGAACAGCCTATTCGCTTTTGATTGGAATTAGTCTTACTTTTCAAAGACAACTGTGGCCGGAGAAAAAGCCGATTTTTGTTCAGAATTCAAGCAGAAAGGTATGGTACCTCTCGATAGTCTATTTAATGTTTTTTACAACGTTTAGAAAGTTTAAAGTTATAAAAAAAATTCTAGAAATGTTTTCTATAACACTGCACTCTCGCCCTTTAAAACTAGAAAGGATGAAGCTTCGACCCCCAACACCGAAAAAGAACCGTATATAACATAAAGGAATCTTTGTAAAATTTAAAGGGATAAAGCTCTCCCTGCCCAGTGTACGCCCTGCAATGAATACATGATTTACCGTTCTTTATCATGAGGAATACTCCTATTTGATGGTATTCGAACAGGAGTTACAAAACCCTCGGGTAACTTGCATCCTTAATATAAATTGATAATTAGATATTTGTTGTTTAATTTTAGACATAGAGTTTTTTTTTGACGAAACCCTCATATGGTAAAAGAATCAACAAGTTCTGAAATAAAGCTGTTGTTTTCTAATCGTAAATCTTAGATATCTCACACCTTGAATTCTGACAGATCACATAAAAATCTGCAAATTCCAAAAATATAATCACATAGGGACTAGTAAATTTGAGTTTTGGCATAGTCTCAAATCTTTTCTGGGAAATGAAACAAAATGTTATAATTTCATGAAATATTTATTAGTCAAATTTTTTAATTGGTTAATGTATTTATTTTCGTAGTTTACCAAAAACGTTTTTGAGATATATAAATTTCACTTTTAACATTATTCAATACTTTAGAACCCCAACATTATCAAAGTTTATAAACGAACATTTGAATAATTCTAATAAAGCCAACAAAGATTTTAGCATTACACTTATACTCAATTTATTTTATTTGATAATTTATTAGAATAATCTATTTATTATTTCTTTTGTGTTTAGATAATTAACAATTGTCAGAAAAAAACAGTTTGATACTCACCTTTATCTGTATTCCCTATCTGAAAACTCACCTTTATCTGTATTCCCTATCTGAAAACTCACCTTTATCTTTATTCCCTATCTGAAAAGATTGCGGATGGATATGAATCTGTTCATTGTTAATTTGGAATATTCCCTCCTGTAATAACAAAACCGTTTTTCAAAAAAATTTTGCACAATTTTTTTGCACAAATTTTTTGCACACTCTTTTTAGTTGATATTGTATGATTTTTTTTCTTAATGAAGAATTAGCTTTTAAAAGAATGGCCAAGAACTTATGAAATATGTCTAATTTGTCGAAACTTTATCTGTATGCAAGATTGTATAAAAATTAGATTCCAGGGGCGCCCGTAGGAATTGAAGGGTTTCAAGATAAACATTTTAGAAGTTATTGAGAGAATTATTAAAAAGGAATTTAGTTGTTGCCACAAAATCTGATTTTCTCAAACTTATATCTTTGTAACCCAAAACATCTAAGATATTTCAAAATATCAATTCTGTTAGATCAAATAATATAAGTTTGAAATGTAGAATAGATATAGATTTGAAAATTTAAGTTTGTGGCAAGAGCTCAAATCCTTTTTTTAAATTTTACTCTCTCAATTGTGAATTTAATATAAAATATATTCGGATATATGTATATATATATATATATATATATATTTTGTCAACTGTTTCTAAAATGAAAGATCTTGAAAGTTTAAAGGATTTGGTGTTGTTAAACTTGAATGACCAAGAAAATTCTAAGAATACATAAATAATCAAAAACTAGATTATTTTGTAAAAAATTGATCTAGATATCCGTAGCATCAAGACAAGTACACAAGCATTCTATAAAATTACCTATAATACTATAATTTCGGCACGATATGTGTTAAAAAGTTTTTGGATTTGATTTGTCTTGATAAAGAAAAAATGTCTGTCCAAAAGCTTAAAATAATAATGTTGAATCAAGTAAATTGGCCAGTTCAATTTAAGTATATTAAAGAAAAAAAACACAATAATATTTTTGAAAGCAATACTAAAACTAAAGCAAAGAGAATTGTTGTAAAAAGAGTGAAAAAAATGAAATAAATGGTTTAAAATGAAAAAATGGTTTAAAATGAAAAAATGGTTTCCTGTGAAGGTAATCGTTGATGTGCCTGGTGCTGGATAGCCTCCTAGAATAATAAATAATATAAATTTCTTTCAAGTAAAAGAAGGGTATGCCATATTCACAACAATACCCTGGAAACAATTAACTAGAAAGGAGCAACCACATTTGAAAATAATCAGTTTTCTAAAAATAAAACGTGGATATCTAATTCATATATAAGTTGATCCGAAAAAGCATGTAAGGTATATTGTTGTTAAAGCGAAATGCCACTCTATCAATAGTGATTTGAGGATCACTTAGAATTATGTTTACAGAGCTGAAAACTTTAGAATGGTGGATATCGAGATTAATGCTTGATCCTCTCTTTTTCTTAATATCGAGACTAACCTAATCTTTTACTTGTATCCTGAAAAGTGTATAAAAATTCAACAAATCAGAGTCGCGTATATGAAGCCGATAAATTTGAAATTTTGCGCGCCATTTAAAATTATAGACAGAAATGGGAGGGACTCTCTAAAAAAAACGGTTTTTGAGTTTTCTCTACTATATCCAAGAAAGAATAGTTTAAAAGAAGAAAATCAAAATTGTGTCCATTGGATACTCAGATTAAGTAATTGGGATTAAGGATATCTCATTCTAAAGCTTCCAGCTTAGTTCATTTAAAAAAATAATTACTACCCTCAAATTTTAACTTTCTAATCCCTATATCTTTGAAACTTGATTGTGTAAAACTTTTGTGTAACTTTCAAACTTCGAATATTAGATTTAGCAGAATTCATATTAGGAACATCAACGCACTGTTTCCCACATCAGAGGCCGAATTCAAAGAATTTGAGCCCCAGCTGAAATTTAAGTCGCAGCTCAAATATGCTGGGTTCCACTTAAAATTGTATTTAATGTCTTAAGATTTAAGCCGGCGCTTAGTTGAAGCCGGTTTTTGGCGGATTTGAGACGCGGCTCAAATTCATTAAATTCGGACTCAGGTTAAAAAGATTAAGATTATAAGACCTCGAAAAATCAGAGTTTTAGTTTAAATTTTTACTACAGTGGAACCCAAAAAATCATGAAATAGGACGACGGCTGTCAGACTCAAGTTATGCACATAAAATACAGCAAGTGTGCAGCATACACAGACCCATTTTACTTACAAAAATACAAAGCCAATTTTCAATCTACTGCTAAAAAGTATTTGCTTTACAACGACATCATATAAACATAAAATTGCTTGAATGTCGTCTTCTTATGCAATAGTTGTATGGTTCCTTCTGTACCATTTTGCTGTTCCTTCCAAATAGATTCTAGTACAATAGATGGCAACGTAAAATTTGTACACTATCAGTACAACTGTATTTCTGTATTCTCACGTGTCAATTTAGTTTTTGTGCCCGACAAAATTATTAATAATAGTGATAATTTTAGAATAAAGTGCTTATCTTACAGTAAAATAAATGCATTTGTTTTCTTTATTTTCTGGTTTTACACTTTTTTATTTGATCTTGGAAAACCTTCGTTTTCCTTGTTATATTTGACACCTGAGACACCTGTTTATAATTGGTTCATTTCTATGTTGCCACCTATTGTACTTGATAATCTATTTTGTTCCTTAAAATAATTGAAAACATCCTGGAGCAATGCAAAGCTTTTGTAAAAAGATAAATGTTTTGTTTGATTTATTGGCAACATTTGTTTGTTAAACCTATGGTATTGTGGTTTGTAAAATCCCCTGGAAGTTATGTGCATGTGCCAATATTGTAAATTTAATGCATTGCGATCATAAATCATTTTACAAGTATTAAACTTTCGGTTTTTATTAAAACTTTTTGCACTTAAATTATAAAAACAGAAAAAACATATTTTCATTTCTTTGAGATACACTTGATAGAATCTTGCTTTTAATGGATTATTTAAAATCTTGAAAACCACATTTATATTTCGTACTAGGAATTGAGAATAAGACCAAAATAGTTTTCATTGTATAATTTAAAAAACTTCGAAGGTTAAATCGAAACATCAGTATATATAGTAAATCTTTCGTCCGTCGTTTAATAAAGGGACTGTCAACAAAGTACGGGATGTATTTCATAATAGTTCTCTTTAAACCATCTGAAATTTGATTATTTTCAGCTGAGGTTTCTCTGCAAAATAATTTGCAGATATGTGCAGAGCGTATATAAAAAAGGATATAGAAAAATGAGTGGATAAAAGATACCATTTTGAATCGGACGTGCAAATCTTTATACCCTTTAATTAATTAAGTAAACGCCTAGTACGGTATTTTTAGAAATAATATTTCCAATAAATATTCTTAAAAACTTTAATATTTATTCAAATGTAATTTAGATTTTTGCGTGGGTTATGGATCCGGATTTATGATTTGGTTTTTATTTACTTTTCCGATTTAGAAATTAATGTTCAAGTGATTTTCCATAAAAAAATCACTTATGTAATCTTATCAATAAGTTAAGGAAGTGTTTAATTCTTATAATTTCTCCATGGTTTCCAAAGCTTGAAATGCAAAAGTCACTATCTATACGAATGAAAATAATCAACTTTCAAAAACAAAACTTGGATATCTCATTGATCCAAAAAAGCGTTTAATTAATAATACCCAGTCGTGAATTGGACATGCCACTCTATCCACGGAAGATTACAGTTAATGACGGTCTAAAATCTCATTAATTTATTTTTTAAACCTGAATAGTACGACTCGTATCTTCATCTTCTAGATCTGTATCTTCTGCACCTAAACAACAACAAGTAGAAATTTTTAGAAATTAAATTATTTTACCAAAAATATTTTGCATTATTAAAAAATCTAGATATTTGCAAAATTAAATTTTCCTATATTTTCTATAAATATCACTATTTTCTGATTTTTCCTTTTCAATTATTTTTTAAATCCTAAAAGATTTTTAGATTTTGAAACTGCCTAATTTTGAATTGTAAGGCCGATGACTGTATTTACAGTTTCTGTTTATTTCTCTTCCTTCCTTTCATCTTTCTTTTTCAGAATAAGGCAAAGACTTTTGTTGAGAAGCGTTTTGTATTTTTGTACCAAGAATATGTTGACATCGATAAACTTTAGTCTTAAAACTAGAGAGCGCATTCGTTTAGCCATGGTTAAACCCATTTAAACCCTGGGTAGATCTAGTGTAACCCCTTGAGTCATTTATATGGTAACACTAGGGTTCAAATCCGAGCTGCCGCTAATGCCGCAAACCATTACAATGATTTTACTTCTGGTTAAATTTAACTAAGGAATCTGTCGTCTTCATTCATTTTACCATGGTAAGAATCAGATTTAAATTTAACCATGATTAAAATGTCTTAAGTGTTAGGCCTGTTAGTCCACTCCAGGATGATAGTGATACAGTTTTTACAGCTTTTAGATTCTTAATAAAATAATCAATAAATACCACAATATTTAGGTCTAGTAATGTATACTTCATTAAATCCGTCGTAAAGAAGAAAAAGAAAATTATTTGGATAAATGCAAAATATTTTTACATTTTTAATTGACTTTCGATCCAGCTCCATTTTTAAATTTACTTGCTTCAGTCCGATCCGTTAAACTTTAGTTTCAACTACAGAAAGATGGATTTATATTATTAAGTCCTTTTTTATTGTTAAAAAACTTGCAGAAAAAATTGACATAATTTATCTTTTTTTATGAAAGAAAAAATAGCAGCTTTTCCTCAGTGTCTAAAGCAAAATTGCATAAAACAATATAAAAGTTTACAATTTAATACCGTAAATACTCTTTTCTCTGGGTATCGCATTTTATGATTGACAGTGTTTGCCAAAAAACAGGTGCAATTCAAGACTTTTATTATGAACTTTGTTTAGTTATTCAGAGATGGTTTTCAGAAATGGGATTTCTTGGTCCCAGTCTAGCGTTTTTCGTTTTCTAAAATGTGGTATGATGAGTGATGACAGCACTGCAAGGCTTGATAGATTTTCGCATATATTGCTTTGAAAACACTGGGTTTGTAGAACTTATGCAGTTTCTTTAGATTTGCTTTATTTGATGGTGACATATATCCTGTTGAGCCGATTTCAAAATATATTCACTATAACATTAATACAGATACCCTTGCAATTTTGTCATGTAGATTTCTCAAATTACATCCTTTCGCACTAACGTCACATTTAAATTACCATTCTCTAAATATCCCGGTTAATAAAGAGAGACCCATTACGATAAGAAATAGAAAGACGACATTTAAACAATCTTAATGTTGATAAAAGCGAATATTTTTACAAGAAAGCGTCATTGGAAAATAACTTTATATAATGCTCAGTGGATCATTTAAATCGTAACTTGAATCTAACCGTCGTCTTCATATTTCACAGTTTTATAGGTCTTACTCCACACACATCCAGACTGATATGAAAATTTAAATAAGTAGCAAAATTCTCAGCAATTTTTGCGCGGAAGCTTGGACCACTGTGACTGTACCATGTACCTGAAGTTCTTAAAGTTTCATAATCTGATTCTGTTCCCTCCTGTTCAAAGAAGAACTCAGATTTATCTGCTCGTCGCTGTAACCGGGGAAACGTGGCCGCCTTCAAACAGTAAAATAAAACTGTGATTTTAACAGTATACTTGGACACAAATAAAAAATTGCAAATTTTAACAAGAAAATAATTGTTTAGGTGCTGTTAGGATAAACGCCAGTTCACACAAAATTTACGACCTCTGGTTTTTTTAAATTCTAGATCATATACTGTTTAACCGAAAACATCGGAAACATTGAAAGAGTTTATAAAATGTCGTCTTGACAATTTTTCAATGGATTTTATCAAATACATAGTAAACTCAGTAATTGTAAAAATGAATATAAATAGCCAAGATATATGCGAAATTAAACAAACTGAGTATTTACTTCATTGGTTTAGACATATTACCTTAGATAAACATTTCTGTTCTAGATCACTCCTAATGTCGTCTTTTGTCTGATTCCAATTTATCTGCATAATATTGGTTCTATCCTTCTTCTTATTAGTGCTAGCGGAGTAGATAGTATTCTCCGGCGACTGCACTGCCATCTCTTGCCAAAGTTCCGCACTAAATTTGTCTGCAACAGTCTGGACCGCCATTTTTTGCCAAATTTCCGGCGATGAACTATCTGTATCCGCCCATAGTTCAGCCGGCAGATGAAGAGACCCCTAAACAAAAATATAGAGAATTTTGGAGAAAAAAACAATAGTATAAAAATATGGCAGTTTTACTTAAAGGTAGATTAAAGATGTTTAAAGATGTGCATGTTTGATTTACAACGATACCCTTTGAACCAAAATCAAAGCAACATAAAGTAAGATATCGCCGTTTTTTACTTCAAAAAGTATTGAATGCTGCCAATTTCCTTCATTGGCCTTTGCGACATATATAAGCTGCAAGAGATAGAAAATAAGGAAAATATATGTAATAAATATAATAATATCCTTTATAATAAAACAATGCATTCGTATAAATATATGTATGTTGCATATAGCCGATTGGGCTAACATTTGTTATGGACACTCATGGGTGTGCCTGAGGGTGTCAAAGGCTAAAAAAAAAATTTCAACATTTTTAAAAAAATTTTAATTTTTTTTTCCATGGGCAATGCCGGGCTCTTCAGCTTGTCCTTTATATTAAAGCATCCTGTATATATATATGTTAATAGTTGTAGTTTGACCTGTACCATAAGACCTAAATATAGTTAGTTGGATATAGACTCTGAATACCCATGGGTGAGTTGATCATTTAGCGGTAGAGAAATAGATTCAGAGAACTTTAAGTGTGGGTTAAAGAATACTTAGTGGACTTAGAGACACTTTTGTAGTTCGGCCATTGTTACATAAATATAAATACTTGAACTTAAACATACTTTTGAAATTGTTTTTAAATAATTTTTACAATACAAATTAGATCTACATTGTGTCCATTATAAATGCATTAACTATAGGGATTGTAAACGCTATTTCAAGGACTTCTTCATGACAAAACATGTCCAGATCACTAAAGTTCCCTTTAACGTTTTTTTCTGATCATGAATGCACAAAATTTTCATCACCTTTTTAAAAGAAATTGATTATTTTTAATTTGGTTTCATTGTACAGTGACTTGTTTTTAAAAACTGTTGGAAGCAAACGCAAACGCAAAGCACACTATGAATTAAATAGAGGTTTAAAGGGAACCGTAGATTCAAAGTGAACCAGTGAATCTTTAAAAGGAAAGACGGTACTTTCCACAGACATGGCGGTTCATATTGTCACCTCAAAGACAGGAATTTATTTAAAGGGACAATAAGAACGCAAGTCTTTTGTAAAGAGAAACCCCAATTGAAAAAAAACAAGTTTTGAAAGATAAATCGCATTTATTCTAAATCAAACTTAGCGCTTAAGGGTACCGATGTGACTCAAACAATGCATTTTTTTTGGTTTTTAATTAAGGCGTCAGAAATCAAGCCTTTAATCCCTTTAATGTAATTAAATTAACCTGTGTTAGGTCTGGATGGTTTAAAGTATAATCAGGGTTTGTTGATACAGAATCCTTGCCAGGAACCCGCTCAACCAGGAACTTAGATCTAATCCAGGTTTCCTCCGGTTCCTGGTAGCTCCAGGGGGTAACTTTATCTGGACTCCAGGTGCTCTCTTCATCCTTGCTCCAGGTATCAGTTCTACCTTTATCCCACTTTAACTCTGGTTTCTGATCCCCACAATCCTAAACAACAATAGAGGTTCGTTTTCAAAAAATCTAATTTTTTGCCTTGCAAGTGACTCCGCAAGAATCGTTATTGGCCCCTTTCCAATTCAAGGGCCAAAGGTCGGGAAGAAGGTTGAAAAATCGATAAATATTTAGAATTCAGGGGAACCAAAGTCTCTAGGATGGAAAACTGCAAAACTACCGCATTTCCGCTCCCCAATAGCTGTTAATTTTTGAATAAAAAAGTGTTCAGTTTGTTTAACCCGAACCAAAAGTTTAGTCTATTTACCTGAGCCTATTGTTTAGTTTGTTTACCTGAACCAAGTGTTCAGTTTGTTTACCTGAACCAAGTATTCAATTTGTTTACCTGAACCAAGTGTTTACCTGAACCAAGTGTTTAGTTTGTTTATCTGAACCAAGTGTTTAGTTTGTTTACCTGAACCAAGTGTTTAGTTTGTTTACCTGAACCAAGTGTTTAATTTGTTTACCTGAACCTAGTGTTTAGCTGGTTTACCTGAACCTAGTTTTTAAATTGTTTACCTGAACCAAGTGTTTACCTAAACCAAGTGTTCAATTTGTTTACCTGAACCTAGTGTTTAAATTGTTTACCTGAACCTAGTGTTCACCTGAACCTAGTGTTCACCTGAACCAAGTGTTCACCTGAACCAAGTGTTCACCTGAACCTAGTGTTTACCTGAACCAAGTGTTCACCTGAACCAAGTGTTTACCTGAACCAAGTGTTTACCTGAACCAAGTGTTTACCTGAACCTAGTGTTTACCTGAACCAAGTGTTTACCTGAACCAAGTGTTTAAATTGTTTACCTGAACCAAGTGTTTACCTGAACCTAGTGTTCACCTGAACCAAGTGTTTACCTGAACCTAGTGTTTAGTTTGTTTACCTGAACCAAGTGTTTACCTGAACCAAGGGTTTACCTGAACCAAGTGTTTACCTGAACCAAGTGGTTACCTGAACCAAATGCTTACCTGAACCAAATGTTTATCTGAACCAAGTGTTTACCTGAACCAAGTGTTTACCTGAACCAAGTATTTACCTGAACCACAAGTTTAAAATCCCGTCCTTCAGTCTGAGTTCTCCAAGGAGGTTGTATACTAGGCAGGTATGACTGAATAAATTTACATTAACTACTTTTTTAAACTATCAAGTTGTTGTCAAAAATTCTGAATTTATAATCCTGATATCTTTGCAATTCAAGTTTGAAAATCAAAGCTGTGCACCATGAGGTTGATCAAGTTGCAAAGATATAGGGATTTAAAAATTTGACGTTTATACATGACAAAGTGCAGTTCGCATATTAGTGAAGAAGCTTCCTTGTGCTATCCTGGTCAACTTGTAAAACATAGTTGGCATCGTGTTTTGCTTCGTCAGAGATGTGTTTCCCAGTTTAGAATTGCATTTTAATTTTTGTTTTTATTAAAGGTATAATATTTTTACTCAAACAAAAGATTTTAAAGGGAGCGTTCGCGAAATATAAAAGGGGGTTATAGGCTAACGTCGAATCAAATTCAATGGTTATCGCTAATAATCTTTGTTTCATATACAATATACTTTAAACGACGATTTTTTTTTTACTGCTAGGTATCTTTGCTCTCGATGCTTCTGGGTGAAATATTGCAAATCCGTGTTTGGAAGCTCTTCGGTATGAGTTGTCTTATGTATACCCATTTTCTCCTTACAGACGCAACAGATAGAAGTAAGATTAGTAGCGATCACCATCGAATTCGATTCGACGTAAACCTATACACCTATACATAGGTATATTTCGCAAACACTCCCTTTAATCCAAACTTTTTATCAGAAGGATTTGGGCACAAAAGTTTGCATAAAATGTTATAACAGAAATTTTAAAGATTTTAAATTAAAACATTAAAGCCTTGTAAAGCTAAAAAAAACTGCAAACAAATGATTAATGATAAGAATATAATAACAATTTTGATGTATTTTTATTTTTCTGAACAAATTGTCTAAACCTAAGCTATGTTATGTTATGGTTATACATTATCCAAGCTCACCTATACTTTTTGGCAGCCTTAGGCATATACATTCAAAGCTTGTTTTTAGTTTAAAGATTTTAAATAAAATAAGTTTTATTTGACAGGAAAAGTTGAATTACTGCTAACTAAGCGATTTTTTGGTTAAATACAAGCGATTTGTTTTCTCTTATTTTGTAGCCATCCAACCTTTGCTGGCAATAAACGACTTTTTTTATTCCGAAATCTATCGTTAAGTACTTGGCAATAGTCTAGAATTTAGCGTGAGAGCATTTCTAATACCGTGTCTGTGTACCTGTATTTCTCTATCCCTACAGGTCAACTCAGCTACTTCAGCATCACAACCAACATCAACCAGGTCAGCTGTTATAGTTGAATCCTCTACCTGGGTACATATTAATAACACTAGAGGGGGTATACTTTATCCGGTTGAATCCTCTACCTGGGTACATATTAATAACACTAGAGGGGGTATACTTTATCCGGTTGAATCCTCTACCTGGTACATATTAATAACACTAGAGGGGGTATACTTTATCCTCAGGTCGATAAAGTTACTTAATAACCCTGTTGTAGTGTGATTAGGTAACTTTATCACCCTACAATGAGACAAATTAGGTATGAAATTTGAAATTTGAATAGCAGGGTGAAAAAGTTACTTTTTCGCCTTGTTGTAGAGCAATTAAGTCATTTTATCACCCTACAACGGTCAATATTAGGTGTGATAAATTCTATCAAAATTGAATAAAATCCTTTAATTAAGACAGGCACAGAACACTTTTATTTTTATTCGTAATGTACAATTTCACAAAAAGTCAAAATTTGTTTAATCTTCAACTAAAATCCGAAAATCAAATTTCTCATTAATGCTACGTGTTTATATTAAACATTTATTAATCGTTCTTCCCCTATAGTATGTTTTTTTATACATGCTGCCCCAAACTCGACATTAAATTTAAAATTCAAATTTTTTGTTTTTTAAATATTTTAAGGATATTTAGAAACAAAACTGTTTTTTGACAAATTAAAGAAAACAGTAACTTATACGTTTCCTTAAAATATTAGTTTTTGAAAATTAATATCCTAACAGTCTTCAAAGTTCCGGTTTTTAATTTCATAAAAGCAAATTAAAGGAAAATAAAATTTCCTTTTGTTTTCACAAATTGAAGACTGCTTATTTGAAAAAATTGTACCTGAAATCCTGTACTCTCTTCAATCTGTTCTCCAAGGATCTCCACAACCTGGATATTCGTTATCAAAATTTATTTGAGGAAAACAAATTTCATGACAAAATCTATTTTTAAGAGTTTTACTCTTTTGGTAAAAATTTGATTTAATTGGATATGTACTTAGTGAAATATTGAAAGCATTTTATTCTGAAAAGCTGATTCCTTTTAACGATGTTAGCAGGAAAAATAATAATATATTACTTAATGTATATATTATATTTGTAGAAACAGTTTCATTTTGTAAATAAAAAAACTGAAATCATTTTTCATGTATTTAGTAAAATATTAAAAGCAATGATCGGAATTTATGAACGAAGAGAAAAAGTTATAAATGTGGGTTATTGGCCGTATGGATAGTTAAATCGTAGCAAGTTAAGTTTAAAACTTTAAAAATTACTGAAGAAGACAGACATCCTCTATATTACACTTTGCTTGTCTGTCTGTGTAAATTGTTCATTTTTATCCAAAAAACGTTAAAATGGCTAAACCGATCGGGGACAAATTTTGTCACATGACCCAAGGGAAGGTTTATTTATGTGTGTTCAGAATTACAACATTTGAATTTTGACAAATTTTGAAAATGCGCAAAAAAATGTTAAATACGGAAAAAAAATTTAGTTTTGTTCTATCGAAGAGAAAATGGTGAAAGATTGAGCCAAACCTTTAGCCTAGTAAATATATAAATATTAAGACGCAAACATGTCTTAATCTACGTATATTAGAATAAAAATAAATAGAATAAAAAAGTCAGAAGAATATTTGAATTTATAAATACTAGGCTTTTAGGGCGGCCATGTCTTAATCTACGTATATTAGAATAAAAATAAATAGAATAAAAAAGTCAGAAGAATATTTGAATTTATAAATACTAGGCTTTTAGGGCGCTTCACGCCCATCTTCTACTTAAATTGTGAACATGTTCTTTTTGTTTACATTTTAAAACAAAGAAGAAAAAAATTTCGCGGATTTTAAAAAAAAATTCGCGGATTTTCAAGAATTCAATTTTTTTACAAAATTTAAAACCTTTAAAACACATTTTTAAAAAAATTTTATCATTCATAAACCTTCCCTGTGGTCACGTGATGTCCCACACAAAATTTGGGCCCGATCGGTTCAGCCATTTGACGTTTATTGGACACAAACAAACAGACAGACAAGCCAAATTTATATATAGATGTACTTAGATGTTGAAAATATTCAATAAAAGGAAAAAAACACAATAAATCTACATTTAGAGGGTTTCAAGGGGATTTGAAAGTGAAAGCTTGCTGACTGTTACTTACCTCAGCTATTTTTATCTCATTAAGAACACCTCCCTCATAAACTGATCCATACATAGTTTCAAACATTTGAACAGTTTCTTCTTGTTGAGAAAGTTCTGTGTCCGAATTTAATGAATTGCAAGAACTCGTTGAACTACCTAACGCCGGTTCAAATCCTGATTCACTAATTTACTCTCCAAATAATTATCTTAATCCTTATGAATGTAAAGGTTTGAATCAGTGGTTTAAATTTGAACCAACATTTGGTAGTTCAGCGCCGTGGCTCAAATTCATTAAATTTGATCCCTGGTTGCTCTTCCACTGTTGCTCGACGAGTGAGAACCATTTTTATCCTCTCATCCTTATCATTCTAAAACACGGGAAATTATTTTTGATATTATTTTCCCCCAAAATTTAATTATTTCCGCCTAAAAATCATTAGTTTTCCCGAATTTAGCGAATACATCGTAAAGAAAACACGCTTGTTTTAAAAAGAGTCCAATGTTAGAAAAAAGCCTAACATTTATTTTGTAAAAGAAGGGACTTCAAAGACGACTATCCGAAGTTGTTTTCTGTATTTTTGATTTATGATTATGATTTTTTTTAAACTTGTTTCTTGCCATAGCAAATTATTTGATAAGTTATCAATGACTTACTTTAAGGCAGAACACTTAATATAATCTATTCATGTCGTTTTTACAGTCTCATCCTGTATGGGTATTCCTAGAGTATCAAACTACCATGGCGAATATTTTGGTTGAAGTTGTGAACAGAATATTACGGATTTAAGAATCTATAAAATTCTGTTTAAAATTTGGAAAAAAACCACATTTGGAACTATTAAATTCTTTTAATGTTAAACTTTCTTGTACCAGTGAATTTATAATACAGGGTCCCAAATGGTTGTACAGAACTACTTTTACATCGTCTTCGGTTTGCGCGGCAGTCAACGACAATAATTATAGTAACCAGTAGATTTATATAAATATGCACCTGTAAAAAAGATTTCGAATTTTAAAGCAAAATTCGTAAAAAAAAAAATTCGATTAAAAAAATATTTTTATAGCTAATGTTTTCCCAGGGTACCCGGCCATGGGTTTCTTTAAAAAGATGAGTAGTTTTTTATAAATGAATTTGATATTCCGTCGCATAGTGTACGGCAAAAAATATAAATATTTAAAATTTTCAAAATTTGACCTTCATGAGTTCAGGAAAAAGAAGTTCTGATCTTGGTTCAGGATTCTCATTTCTAGCTTGGTCGGAGGCAGGATTATCGGAGGCTAAAATGTCAGAGGAAGCTAGATCGGAGGGAGTTAAATCGGAGGGAGTTAAATCGGAGGGCACATCCTGTAGATTGATCAGAGTATCTGTACTTTCTCCGACTAAACCTAAATGTCGGATTTTTATTTTTTAGATTATTTCAATTCATCTATATATACATTTGGCTTGTCTGTCTGTTTGTTTGTATCCAATAAACGTCAAACTGCTGAACCGATCGGGCCCAATTTTTTTGTGGGATCTCGCGTGACCCCGGGGAAGGTTTATGAATGATAAAAATTAAATAAATTTGTGTTTAAAAGTTTTACATTTTTGTAAAATTTTATAAAATCTTTAAAATCCACGAAATTTTTTTTCTTCGTCTTTCAATGATACAATTGAAATAGAAGTTGGGCGCAAAGCGCCCTCAAAGCCTAGTTCTATAAATATTATTAGTCCTGGCTTACATAACGAAAATACAGATAGAACACTAGATGTCGTCTTTTTAAGATTAAGGTGTTTACCGTTCACAATAGCCCTGAGGCAGAAGCCCAAGGAGTTTCGAGCATGACGCATTAAGTTACAAGACAGAGAGCCTGTTTAATGTGGCATGCGCGTAACTCCTTGGGTTTCTGTCTTATTGTGAACGAAAAACCTCTACATCTTGAAAAGGGGTTATCTAGTGTTCTACCTGTATTGTTATTAATCTATGGCGTAACCAATTTTGTGAGAGATAAAAAAATTGTGAATCTTAAATTGATTCAAGAAGAACATAATAAAGATGATTTAAAATACAAAAAAGTAAAATGTGCCTAAGTGACAATTTTTTCTTCTAAATTGACAGATTTACCCGCCCTCAAGATAAGCTACATACTATAAAGATATACATTTATACAATTCACTCTCACAGAGATCCAAGAAGCTACGACAATTGTGCATACATTATCACGACTCGGTTAAATTTGAAGTGTCACCTTAGCTTTTTTTATTATTAACTTATTTGTGCAATTTTAAGCCAGTCATGTACAATGTACATTAAAGAAATACAATAAGCTTTTTCGTAGCTTCAAGTTTAAAGGTGTATTTTTCTAAATGTTGGAATGGATTTCTACTTGATGGAGTTTTCAGCGCATGAATGATCAGTTATAAAGTTTAATAAATACCGTTGTTAATCAGAAACAAAACTTTACAATTGGAGAATCTTAAATTTTACGTCTAGCATCATTTTAGCTGCAAAGGGTAAAATATCCCCTAATATATAAATATATCAAAGAAGTTAAATGTTTTGAAGTTTCGGGTAACAGTTGCAGTTTATGACCTGGTTTTTATACAGGGTGTACCAAAAACGCGCAAAAATTAAATTTTAAATATTTTTTGGACATTTTCGAAATCTTAGTAACATTTCCGATTGGCGGAGACCTATGAATTTTTAAACGGCATGTATCACAAAAATTGTACCAAAAGTATGTTTTTTGGAAAGACATCCTGTACTTTCAACATATTTTCAACAATAAGAATCAAAGTTTGAAACATGAAAGGTTTGACAAACAGGAATTGAAGCTATAAGAATCAACTAAGGCTCTATTCCTTTAAATATTTATTACACAAGTCAATGTTTGTTTTTCTAATAAAAAGAGCCAAAATTCAACCCAATGTTCTGTTTGAATTAACTGTATACTATTTAATTTATCAAAATAGAACTCTCGTGATTTTTAAGTTTAAGCTTATAGATGATTCCATTTAGGGTTTCCAGCGAAAAAGTAAAATCGTTTCGCGAAAATTTCGCATTTTTCGCAAATTTTTTTTTTCGCATTTCATGCGCTCGCGAAAAGTGCGAACCCTAATTCCATGCAAATCTTTAAATGGACTCAGAGTAAAGAAGAAAAGAGAAAATCCATTAAAAAGTAAAAAACGATCTGGTGCTTTTTAAAAATATGGGTAAACATTCGGCCATGGAATGTTTTTTTTTAAGTCAAAAATGTAGATTTCCACTTGAATATTCTCGCTGCTAGATTCTTAGTCTCATAAAGTTAGATGTGGAATTATGTTAACTGTTAATATAACACTTAAAAGCACTATTAAGGAACAGTATTTTCAAAACATTCCATTATTTTGTTAAAGAAACGGAATTTTTAGCTAAATTCTTGATAAACATGGTCATTAAATAGTATAGTGCTGAGCTAACCTGTGGACCCTGACATAGTAGTGCTGAGCTATACACTAACCTGTGGACCCTGATATAGTAGTGCTGAGCTATACACTAACCTGTGGACCCTGATATATGAGGTGACAGCGTGTCTTCTCTTGAAAACTCAGATCCAACCAACATCGCCTGAAAACAACAAATTTTTTAATGATGAACGAACCATGAACGAACCATGAACGAACGATGAACAAACAATAAACAATCGATGAACAAATGATGAACGAACTATAAACAAACGATGAAGGAACCATGAAGGAACAGTAAACATACAATGAACAAACAATGAATGAATGATGTACAAACAATGAAGGAACGATGAACAAATGATGTACGAATGATGAACGAACGATGAACAAACAATGAACGAACGATGAACAAACAATGAACAAACGATGCACAAACAATGAAAAAATTACGAACGAACAATGAACGAACGATGAAAGAATGATGAACGAACAATGAATACACGATGAACAAACAAGAAATGAACAATGAACAAACTATCAACAAACGATAAGGGAATAATGAACAAACGATGAACGATCGATGAACAAACGATGAACAAATGATGTACGAACAAAGAAAAAACGATGAACAAACAATGAACAAACGATAAACGAATAATGAACGAATAATGAACAAACAATGAACGATCGATAAACGAATGATGAACGAACGATTCACGAACGATGAACAAGGGATGTACGAGCGATGTATGAACGATGAAAGAATGATGAACGAACAATGAACAAACAATGAACGAATGATAAACAAACGATGAACAAACAATGAACAAACGAATTAAAAAAAACTAACGCGCCCATATTTACAGTTTCAATTCACTTTCCAGTCCACTTTAAGGTGTCATACTGTCAAGTAGGACAGATTTGTTAATTTATTCACCTGTCCATATGCTCCTTCTAGCTGAAGAGAGAGCAGAGAAGGAGTCTCTGTATCATGTCCACCTCCTTCATGTTTTCTTAACATAAACTTTTATGTATATTTGGTAATTGTTTGTTTGAAACCAATAAACATCAAAACGGTTGAACTGACCAGTTCAAAATTTTGTGTGGTAACTCCGCCAATGAAACTGGAAAATCTGAGTCTTTGCCACAAAACAAAATTTTCTAATCCCATTAATCTTTGCAACTTTATGGTGTAACTCTTTGATTTATATAATCTCAATTCCTTTGTTAGTTTTATGATGTACGAAGAAAATGGTGGTAATTAAAGCAACAATTTATATTAAAATTACTTCAAGAGAAAAATAAAGCGAAGCTTTTTTAAAAGCCTAGAAATTATTAATCAGTCTTTAGAAGTATTCTAATATTCTTTTAACAATCTTTTGTCATGTTAAGAGAATACCTCTTTTGAATATCTTAAAAATTATTAATTAAAAATTTCTTATATCGATATAAAAAATAAAGGAAATTTCTGAGGTTTGTAAGTTTACTCACGATTTGAAAATAACGTTTTTTTATCTAAATACCTGAAGTGCTCAGCGTTGCCCGTGAAATAAAAAAGTTTTTTTTTATCAAGAACAAGTGCTAGTCTGATTAAGGTAAACACTGAAAGCTAGAGAATGATGTCTAAATATTTGGAAAAATTGCCATCCTCTGGAAAACTGAATTTTATGTTGTCTTTTTTTAGGTTGGGAAGAGGGACATTTTAAACTCCGGTTCATTTCAAGTACCGGGGCGACTTTTAATCAACTGTACAAAGACTATATATCTATATAGCGGCAAAACGGGACGGTATGTACGCCAAGCGAACAATCCTCTTCTAGTGAAATTTATGTTGGGGTGACATTCGATTTCAATTTTGGTTTTTATTAAGCTTTTAAACTGCAGCATGGATTCATAAAAACATGAAAACAAAGAGAAGCTGTCAGTTAAAAAAGCTTCTATTTATTTCGAAAAAAAATTGCTAACAATTTAAACTCAAATACATAAGTCGTCTTCATTATATTGATAAATCGCCTACCACCTAAATCTATTTGCTTCGTAAAAAGATTAAATAAACTGATTTTTGTATTAATTTTGTTTTCCTATTTAACAGTTTTCTAGGCTTCAATGTATAAACCGATTTAAAAGATTGGGCTATTTTTGTCTAATATAGATGGGGGTGGGGGGGGGGTTCCCCCCTCTATGATTTTGACTTAGATCGTTAAGATAGGGGAGTATGATACATGTCCCTAGTCCAAGTTTTCAAGGCATGCTCATCCAAAATGTTAGACCTATATCTTTAATGGTTAGGATGCAAAGAAGGATTTTTAAACAGTACAAAAAGCACGTCGGAAAATGTTCAAAAATAAATATTTTTACTTTTGACAAATATTAATACGTGACACAAGTTATTACATCCATTTTTCAAATATATAAATTTTGCTCTGTAGCTTAATTAATAAAAAAGTTATCAGCCATTTCTGACTTTTTTCGAAACCGTTTGACTGTCCACCACAGTGAAAAAAAACTTTCCCTCCAATCGTCATAGGTTTAAACCGAAAAAAATTGTCATTATTTGCATTGAATAAAATCTATCCAATGTCCGTGCTTACAGAATAATATTGAGTCTCCGACAGCGGAGGTGTGTTCGAAGAAGATGATGGAATATTCATAATATTTATGGAATAATTTTCGGCCATTTTCTTGCTTGTTTAATTACCTATACTCTGGTCTAGGGGAGAGAGAGAGATGTATTCTAGAGTTCCTGGACTCCAGAACAGTTCCGGTATCCAGGGAAGTATAGGAGGCACTTCTAAAATATATTTGTACTAGCTTTGGAACCCAGGGTATAGTCATAGTCCCGCCGTTTCCCGCGCTTTGTCGTAAATTACGATTTCAGCTACTTTTCCCCATATAAGTGGACCCACGCAACTTAAAATCTTTTTTTTTAAAAACTAGAATCATTCTCGTAGTTCTCCCAAGTTTTTCAATCCAAATTTGAGGAAAATTGGTCCAAGGGTTTCTGAGTTATGTTCGGTCGGACAAACAAAAAACAGACAAAAAGAGAGTACAATTTTTGAAAAATCCGGGAAATCGATTTTAGACTTGCGCTCAAATAATTGGTTGTAACAAAAAAGTATGAGGCCTAGAAAGAAAAATTTAACATCATGAAATAACTGAAATATAGAGCTTTCGAATGACACCTTGATCGTAAAATTTAAACGAAAATTGTTTCCTCAGTTACTAATACCCCTACTATACAGTGTTTTCTGGGACACCCTGTATATATATTTTAATCCTATTTCTGGGGAGAAGAGAGGGGGATTTTTACCCAAGTATTATGTTTAATACAAAGCTTCAATATTTTCCTTAAAGGTTGCAAATACTTTGCTTTAAAATAAAACCGGACAGACATATGTTTAAAGGGACTGTAAGCGTAATTTCAAGTGACCATCCATCCATGCAATGATTTTAATACCCGATTCACAACGGTACCCCGAAAAGCTTGTGTCTGATCAAGGTTCTAATGCAAGGAAAGTAAATTGCGGTTGTGTATAGTCTACGTACATATTGAAACCAGTTCTCTCTGGTCGGAATTTGTAAACATGAATAGATGCATCAGTGTTCGTTTAGTATCCGAGGAGGTTAAAAGCATTAATTTTTGATAATTTTGATAATTCACATAAAAGTTTCCTATAACCAGAATATTTCATAGATTATTTTTGTGAAAATGGATCCCATGTCAGGCTGTGACATTTGTCTTGTGTTTACTTTTCCGCCCAAAGACAGTACACTGCAGTACAAAAAAAGCGTACACTTCTGTAATAACTTTCCTTGCATTAGTACCTTATGTCTGATCAAGTATGAATTAAATTTACAGAAATGTTTATAAATTCAAAAAATTGTTTTTATCAATTGTGGTTCTCGACAAAAGTGATTTGCGCAATTCAACTGCAGGAAAGAATGTTGAAATTATCAGAATTAGCACTTTTAAATCTAGAAAAACGACAATATCTTCCACATTACTGATCAGATGAAGGTTTTAAAGATACCGGTGAATCGAGAATTGCCATCTTTTAATTGAGGGTTACTTGAAATTATAACGCTTACAGTCCCTTTAAGATTATCATTTCATTTTGAAAACATACTTTTAGAAAATATGAATTAATTTATCATTTTCTTTATTTTTCTCTATGGTCCAAAATGCTAGACACATGCACAGGGACAAATTCCATCGGCCATTAAAAAGACAATTTGGGCCTGATCAGTTCAGTCAATTCTTTATTTATTGAAAATCATGAAAAAACTAGATGAGAAATGGTGAAGAATGGTAAAGATTTGAGGAAAACTAGATTTGTATTTATTTAATTAAAAACATAAAAGTAATTTTATTGTTTCAAGTTTTACTTTGAACCTCTCTTGTTCGTTTTTAACAGTTTTTAATTAGCGATTAGGAAAACAATGTTCTAGTTAAAACAAGGAATTTTTAATTAAAGTGCTTTAAAATAAGTTGAAAATCTAAAAAGATTTGTTATGGTGGTCGGTGGTATATCAATACAGTTTAAACAATATTTCTATTTGCAAAGATGGCAGTGGTACCTTACACGCTTCGTCTGATCAAGTTTGAATTTAGACTCAAAAATTGTGTTTCGTTAAGATGTTTATAAATTCATTTGCGGGTTCAGTGCACACAAGTGACCTACGCATTCATGCTGATAAACCAGACTAGAAAAATCATTCTTCGAGTCAGGGAACCGACGTTATCTCCCACATTTTATCAGATTAAGGTTTCAAGGGTTCTGTTGTAAATCAAGCATTACCATCTGTATAGAGGGTCACTTAACATTTAAAAAGTCTGTTTACCTACAAGGAACCGGTTCTTTAGCTTTCCTTCTTGAATATGACAAATCCGATTTATGAACACGTTTCTCTAGATGGACATTCTGAACACGTGTCTCCTGCTGAACACGTGCATCTTGCTGAACACGTGACTCCTGTTGACTGTGATGAACATCTTTTTTTCTCTTCTTTTTACTTCCAGGCCTAAAGTATTGGGATTGGAACAAATAGAATAATCTAAGAGAAAAAATCACAGATTTTTTAGATTTTTTGGTGGATTTTCTTTGGTTATGTGAAGTGTGATGTTCCAAAAAATATGTGGGCCTGCCGGTTCAGCTGTTTAGACGTTGCTTAAGGATATACATACACAGGGTGTCCCAATAAACATGAGAATTCAGTGACGAATTCGATATCGTCTTTTCAAATAATTCTTTGATTTAGTATAGTGATACCTACTGAGAAAGCTGTAATCTGTAAGAGTTTCGTCTACTATGTTCACATTTTGTTTGTTTATATTTTGACTGCATATGGTTGTACTTAGTAAAACAAGATTACCCAGACCGCCGTTGTTTCTGTTTCCCTGGTGAAGAATGTTTACTAGATCTTCCGCTAGAGGAATCCGAAATGCTCCGCATCATCTTCTCCGAACACACCTCCGCTGTCGGAGACTCAAGATGATCCTGCAAGCATGGACATTGGATAAATATTATTTAATGCAAATAATCACACTCAAATAATGAAAAGTAATAGAAGAATTGGTTTCCAAGTAAGCGCTAGAGGCAGAGCAAGTTGAACAATATGACACAGACTATGATTAGGGTCAATTAGGGATAGTGCATTAAATAAATCATAATGTTCCAGTGAATTATTTAATTCCTGATTGGAATTACCAAAAAAAATCATACTTTTTTTTGAATAAAATTACTAAAATACCACAGAGACAAAATTTGAAATAAACAAGAGTTTAAGATAATTAATGAAAAAAAATAACAAATGGAGAGAATCATTAATTTTTTAGTTACGAACGAACGGAAAGAATAAGAAATAGATGTACATTAAAATAACGATAAATTCCCTATTTAAAAAAAATGGTTAAGTTTAATATCTGTTAACGCACAGATTGAAAATATGACCAAAGTGCAAAGCCCTTATAGTTTTTGTTTAAAAACCTTTATTTAAACTTTTGCTTTCTTAAAATGCTTAAAATGTTTTGACAAACTCAGATTTTCTAATCCATATTTCTACTTTGCAACACAATTTCGTGGAACTGAGATATTTCAAGCTATGAATTCTGTTATATCAAATAATCTAAGTTTGAAATATCACAGGTTTACACCATCAGGCTGCAAAGATATCAGGAGTAGAAAGTTTGAGTTTGTAGCAAATACTGAATTCCCTTTTAAAAGGAAAAAACGATTCTTAATTACATTATATTTTGAGCGTGGGTTGAAAGGGTAGGGGGGGGGGGGTTGATCTATATAATAAAGCTCTTCGCTCATATATATATTTATATATATGGTATCTACTGCTGGACAAACGGCTGAACCAAATTAGCTGAATTTGTTTAAGGAAACCATTCAGTACTCTGGAAGTAACATAAAATACATTTTTTTTTCAAAATTCTAATTCTTTAAAAAATTCAAATTTGTTTTAAAATTCCTAATTTTTTTCAAGTGTTTCGAAAATATCACGGGAAACACCGGGCACTGCAGCCAGTATTGTATAAAATACATACCCCAGGCTTTACATCACAAGATGGCCGACGAGGGCGTGAACTTGAATCCTTCTCCATCTGTCCACTGGACAAACAACTGTCATATACATCTATAAAGCCATTATCGGAGAACACATATTTTATTTTTTTTTCGAAGCAGTCAAAACCCTCTTCCAACAGAGGAATATATGTATAGTTGTAAAGGGAGTGACAGGCAATGTATGGTAGTTGAACAAAGATTACAGTATTATTGAGACTTTTTTAGGACTCATTTGAGACCAATCAGATGTTTTTACCTTGTATGTTTGTTAAGCAAAAACGCAAATGCAGTCTTCAAAATTAATCCTCATAGATTGTCCATTTTGAAGAGTTGATTTTGAGAAACGGTATTACTTAAAGTATTTAATGACGACTGTGAAAAATGTTACAAAAATTCTATAAGTAAACTAATTAGTTGTTTAGGAACAAAATTGTACAGTAAACTAATCAGTTGTTTGGAACAAGTTGAGAAAATAAAAATTGACTCTTATCATCGAAAATAGGTAATCTTATTCAAGTATTGGTTTCCGTAATGTCTCAAAATGTCTGATACTCCTAAAATGAATCCTAAAAAATTTCTCAATGATAGAAAATCTTATTTCAACTACCTTTAAAGGGTTTAATGATAATAAAAGCACATAAATGAATACGCAATACTACGGAGAAGACTGGGTACAGTTGGTTTTCAAAACTGCATTTTTATTTCTATAAATCGAAAGATAATCTCCAAATACAGGATCACGGAATTGAGTATTTGCCACAAACTCTTATTTTCTCATTCCTATAATCATTGAAACCGAATGTTTACATCAACAGCTTGTAAAGATATATAGGGATTAGAAAATTTGCGTATATACCAAAGACTAAACTCCTCTGCAAAAGCTGCGGCGCTCAGCCAAAACAGTTGTGTAAACCAACCAAACCCATAATGGTTCACGGGCAGCCGTAGTACATTTGAATTTCCGAGATGGGTCCCAGTTTGTACTGTATCGTACTGTATACATTGGGTATATATAGCAGACACATAATAGGAATAGCCGGTGCAACAAGGTTGACGCGGTCAGACTTTAGGTTGAATTTACTTTAACTAAGGGTCAGAGGTGCGTGGGTTGATTATCTTTATCTTCTTTATTTATTTCTTTTTTTTGGGGGGGGGGGGCTTAAATGCATAAAGTTTATAAAATCCTCTAAATACTATTTGTACAGTAAGTAGTTGACAGGTTTTCCTTAATCGTTTTCTAATCTCTTCACTAATATCCTCGTCGCTAATAGTGTCCCATTGCCGGGTTAAATACTCCATTTGCTGGCTCGCAACTATAACAGAGATTAAAGAAACGTAATTTCATGTAATCCTCCATTTATAAAGTGGAATGTATAATTCACAACGGTAATTATTATATTTATTCATAGTGACGTATCTATAAAAGATACTTTTGAAATTATGCAGCAACACATAAATATAAGAAAGGAATTGAGTCTTTGCAACAAATTAAATTTTTTAAATTCTTATATCTTTGCTACCTGATAGTGTAGACCTTTGATATTTTAAACTTAGATTATTTTACCTAACAGAATTCATAGTTTGAAATATCTAAGATTTATGACTTTGGGTTGCAAAGATAAAGGGATAAGAAAATCAGATTTTGTGAGAAAGACTCTTAATTACTTTATCAGAAATTAACACTTAACATCTTAATATTTACCATTGTGAATCGGACATGGAAGTCTAAAAAGGAAAGGCACTTGAAATTACGTTTACAGTTCCTTGAAGGATTATATAACCATTAGTTAAAAATTTTACAATTTCAAAGATTTTCCACGAAAGAATAAATTTAGGGCTTATTCTTGAAAAATAATCTTAAATGTAGACTCAAGAAACAAGTGATATTAAAACATATAAAATAATCTTTAAACTTGAAAATGTCAAATAAACGTTTTAAGTTTAATTCTATTCAACAATCAAACATATATTTACATTATTTTGCAGATTTCAACTTCGAGAAAATTGTGCAAATGTGTTTATCCAAAAATGTTTGGAAGATATCAGGAATTGCAGAAAGGTGTTTTTGCAATAAAATCATTCTTACAAAATAACATTAAAGACAGATAAAGACGACTTTAGTAATTAAGTTTTGATTTCTAATAAGCAAGTTTACAAGTAAACAAAGAAAGTCTGTAAATTAATAGTTTCTCTTAATTTTCATTTACGTGTGATTTTGAAGCTTGATAGAAATAAAAATTAAAATCGAAAATCGTCTTGATTGTACTAATAAATACAAAAATGAGAGTGTGTGGTTAGTATTCAGCTCCTTAATCTAGAAAAAATTACTACAAATTAACCCAGAGTTTCAGAGTCATCGAAAGAACTTATAAAATGTCGTCTTGACAATTTTTCAATAATTTTTTTTTCAGTAATTGTAAAAATAAATAAATAGCCATAAAATATGCACACACCATTATAACAAGCTTCTCATAATTATTTAATTAAAAATCTTGATATTTGTCGCATTCCATTTTCAGTAGGTTAAGAAGACGACATTTTATAATATCGTTCAATTTCTCCAAAATTCTGGGTTAAACTATATTTTAGAACTTACGCTGTAAAGCTTCAGGAAGTGATTGTGGAAGATCCCTAATCCCTTCCACACATACTTCTTCCTTGTCATCCATGTCATCCTTTTCATCCTTTTCATCCTTTTCATCCTTGCCATCCTTGCCATCCTTTTCATTCTTTTCATCCTTTTCATCCTTTTCATCCTTTTTATCCTTTTCATTCTTTTCTTTTTCTATTGGAATACTTCGTTCGTTTTCTTTCTCCTTATTTTTCTGATTTATAGTTTCATCGGATAGTTTTTCTTTTCTTATTTCTTTTTTTTCTTTATTCTCTGTAGGGAAACTATCTTTCTGAAATAATTCCGACCAAAAAGGTTCATTTTCTGGATCGTTTTTTGAGAGTTTCTCATTGATTTGCTCTGTATCGAAGGTTTCGTTTTCCACGCTTAAAGAAAATCCTTTCCCTTTGCTTTCTTCCATCCCTGATCTGCCCTTCCGATTAGAAGTTTTCTAAAACATAAGAAAAAATAAAATAAAATAATTTTTAAATCCAAAATTTTCAAATAAGGTCTACATTTCTTCAGACATACAGGGTGTCCCACGAAACATGACAATATGAGCTAGTATTAAATCTACCTTGAGCTAGTATTAAACCTACCCTAAGCTAGTGTTAAATCTACCCTGAGCTAGTATTATACCTACCCTGATTTAGTATTAAATGTACCCTGAGCTAGTATTAAACCTACACCGATCTAGTATTAAACCTACCCTGAGATAGTATTAAACATACCCTGACCTAGTATTAAACCTACACTGAGCTAGTATATTAAACCTACCCTGGGCTATTATTAAACCTACCCTGAGCTAGTATTAAACCTACCCTGGGCTAGTATTAAACCTACCCTTGGCTAGTATTAAACCTACCCTGAGCTAGTATTAAACCTACCCTGACCTAATAATAAACCTACCCTGAGCTAGTATTAAACCTACCCTGAGCTAGTATTAAACCTACCCTGACCTAATAATAAACCTACCCTGAGCTAGTATTAAACCTACCTTGAGCTAGTATTAAACCTACCCTGAGCTAGTATTAAACCTACCCTGAGCTAGTATTAAACCTACCCTGAGCTAGTATTAAACCTATCCTAACCTAGTAATAAACCTACCCTGAGCTAGTAATAAACCTACCCTGAGAGGTTTTATTGCTGATATTTCTAGATCTGCACTGTCTGTTGATGAGACACTCATTAAATCATGGTTTCTGGAAGATCTATCATATAGACTCTTAGCTCTAAGGTTTTTCTGTAATTTAGAATAACAAGATTTTAAAACATATAAACATGACCACAGTCAAACCTTTCAACTTGACTATTAAACAAATAAACATATTTTCATGTTCTTTCAGGACAAATATTCGACTAGAATCAAAAGATCCCAGAGCTGAAAACTTTAGAATGGTGGATATCGGGATTAATGCTTAATCCACTCTTTTTCTTAATCTCGAGATTAAAATATTGCTTGTTCTCCTCTCATTTTTAATCTCCAGATTAATTATCCGATCAGGATTAAGAATATCCCATTCAAAAGTTTTCAGCTCTGGTAATTTTTCTAATTCATTTTCTATATTTTTACCTTTCAGCTTCTATATCTTCGGTGGATTCTTCCTCTATTGTGTCAGATCTACCAGCACTAGCTGATCTTTTTACATCCTGCTTCCCTCTATCCTTCTCTTTACTCTCCTTGAATATATAAATATATATATATATATATATATATTTAACTGTAAAGCAATAATCAGAGCAACTTCTCATTAATACAAATTGTTTCGGATTTACACTCTTCAGTTAATAAACATGGTTTTAATCACTAATTCCTTTTAGATATCTACATTTTTAGATTAATGTACATAATTTTACATAGATATATTCTTTAAACCAACACTTTAATGACGGGATTTGCCAAGTCAACATTGGCAAACCCGGATGTTATTGTATGATAAAATTGGAAGTGTTTCGTCCAATAGGTTGGGGAAAGTATTATTTATATTAATTATATATCCTTAAAAAGGGGGACGTTACAAAGTACACATGATTCCATATCCCTCAAAGGAATTTAGCTTTAGCCACAAACTCCTGATTTCCTTTGAAACTTTGAATCAACAGAATTCATAGTTTAACATATCAAAGGTCTAAACATTGCGTTGGAGAGATATAGGGATTATAAAATTCAAAAACACTCAATTATTTTTTAAAGGGAGAGACCGGCATATGTAAGGTAGTTAAACTGAGTATGCAGTGTTAATAGAACGTTTTCATGATGTATAATTACTATGTTTGAGCGCAAAGTCCACGTTCAATATCATGAATTTGGGTGAGTACGTTCTCAGAATCTGTTTTTTTAAAATTATTAAGTAACGACGACGGAAAATATAGTAAAAATTCTATATTTAACTAGTTAGATGTTAAGGAACATATTTTTCAAATTAAATTTGTCAATAAATCTGAGTTAGAAATAAATATTTCCTTTTTCATCATCATATTGAATTTCTTATTTTCGATGAATTTGTTCGCAGATTTCTTCATTTTCTTTAAATGTCGTCTCTTTAATAAAAATTCCAGGAAATCTGCAGAAAATCTTTGTGATTAAGAGAGATTATAGAAATAATTGAATGAGATTACTTATTTTCGATGATAAGAGTCAATTTCTATTTCGTAAACAAATAATTAGTTTACTGTAGAATTTTGTTTCCATTTTTTGTCGTCGTTATATAATAATAAAAAAATCAATACTAAAAACGTATCCACCCAGAAATACGATTTTGAACGTCCACTTGGCGCTCAAACTCAGGATTTACAGATCTTTAAAAAATTTTATATGTCTCAAATGAATCCAAAAGAATTTTTCATCTACCTTACATTGTCGGTCTGTCCTCACTCTGGACTCACATTATCTTCATATTTTTGAACGGATTTAAATCTTTTAAAAATTCTGTGGTTTATTAAAAATATTTTTTTTAAGTTTTCCAATCAAGAGTTCGAATTTAATGAATTTGAGCTAGGTTTTGAAATAAATTCCTTGTTGACAGGTTGATATGATCTTTAGGCAAGCAAAGTCTAGTATTTCACGTGAAGATTTAAAGGAATTACTGAGAGAGAAACTAATAAATAACGAGTCTAAATATTTGTTGGAAAATAATCCTTTATTTTCATGAAAGCTAAATGTGAATTTTCAGGGAAAATAGGGAAATATTGCATTTTGTTCGTAAACTAAACTGTTCTATAAATCTATATGCAGAAATCAGATTGTCAAGAATTTCTTAAATGGAATGACTTGCTAGACATTGTAGTTGTCTATTTATTTAATTTGATATTTCTGGCGCTAAAATATCAAATTGAGGAATTATAGTATGAAACAGAAATATGAGTCAAAATGCATTTTTTCCTTCTCTCCAAGAGACTAGAATGCGTAGCACGCACCTCTGACCCTTAGTAAAAGTAAATTCAACCTAAAGTCTGACCGCGTCAACCTGTTGCACCAGCTAGTCCTATTGAGTGTCTGCTTTATTTACCCAACGTCCAGGCGATACACTACAAACTGGGACCGGAAAGGCTGACCCGGCTCGGAAATTCAAATGTACTATAACGGCTGCCCGTGGTAGATCTTAATGCCATTTTATAATCAAAAGAAATAAATGCAGGACGATAATTCTTAGGTTTTCTGGTTCTCTCTGAACAATGATTTATGACAATATATATTAAATGTAGCTGAGTACAGAACGCTTTTATAAGAAGATTTGGATAAATGAATATGTGTAAATATTTTATCAACTACACCACACAAACGAAAATAATAATACAAATAACACTTATAATATTAAGAGTAAGAGTAAGAGTAAGAGTAAGGATAAGAATAAGATTAAGAATAAGAATAAGAATAAGAAGAAGAAGAAGAAGAAGAAGAAGAATTTATACCTTAAACTTTTGAGCATAAGCTCTCAATCTATCGCCAACTCTATCTGTTGCTTCTTTAAGTTTTCTGTTAGGAGACCTGCACAGAAACATTTTATCATTCAAAGACAATGTTTCTGAAATTACTTCTTAAGATACTGAAGACGTTTTTCAAATGATCCTTGATTTAAAGATTGGCAAGTATCACAACGTAACCATGAAAAAAAAGAATGTTAAAAAATCACCAACATTTTTTCACCATGAAGTAGAAAGGCATGCTGCCTTGATAAAATAGATAATGATAAATTTTGTACATGACCACTTTAGTATTTATTTAGGATTTGGTTAGGTTAAGCCACTTTCTGGGCCGAGCGCTGCGACCACGGGTTAGGTTAAGTTCAGGCACTTTCTGTAAGATCCATGAAAATTGATAGGAAGGGGGGGGGGTCCAAAAATCGTTCTCTAGGAAATTAACAAAAAACTGTTGCAGAATGATATTGAGAATAAAACAATGCATATTTTGTATACTCATCACTTTAAGTCTCAACTTTCTTAAATGCCATGTTCTCAGTACAAATATTTATATCAAGGGACCATTTTTCTTGATGTTTGACACTACCACCATGAATATTATTAACTCGACAGGTCAGCAAAAAGTATCAAAAGTTGAAGAAGCTTAAAACATCATGAAAATAAAAAGAAGCTTATTTTAGTCCAAAATGCTGTATAACGCTTTATAGGCGTCCGAAAAACCAAGGTTTTTCTGTAATTTAGAATAACAAGATTTTAAAACATATAAACATGACCACAGTCAAACCTTTCAACTTGACTATTAAACAAATAAACATAGTTTCAAGTTCTTGCAGGACAAATATTCGACTAGAATCAAAAGATCCCAGAGCTGAAAACTTCAGAATGAGATATCCTTAATCCCGATTACTTAATCTGAGTATCCAATGGACACGCTTTTGATTTTCTTCTTAAACTATTCTTTCTTGGATATAGTGGAGATAAATCAAAAACCGTTTTTTTTTTAATTTAGAGAGTTCCTCCCGTTTCTGTATATAATCTTAAATGACGCGCCAAATTTCAAATTTATCGGCTTCATATACGCGATTTTGATTGGTTGAATTTTATACTCTTTTTAGGATACAAGTGCAAGATTAGGATAGTCTCGATATTAAGATAAAGAGAGGATCAAGCATTAATCTGGATATCACCCATTCTAAAGTTTTCAGCTCAGGATGGAAATAATAATTTTCATACTGAAATATGTCCCATCATTAATATAATTAATATAAATTGATCAATATTATTCTCATCCCAGTCCGATGACTACTGTCGTATACAGTGATGAAAGGAAAATTCTGGAATAGGAAGTCGACTTTTAGACTAAAGTTTTGACGTTAAAAAGTTCAAGGAATATGAGGCAGAGTAATGTGCAATGACAACAGACCCATTTTAATTTGTAACAAATGCTTTAATGTCTTCTTCTTAATCTATAGATTTCTGGTTATCACTGTATAATCGATAAGTATCAAAGAAAACTAATTTCGGCAATGAATAAGTAAAATTTAAAAGAGAAAGTAACTTTTGTATAGTAAATCCCTTTAAATACCACTAATCCGTATATATGTAGATCTCAAGTAATTCTTTTTGGAACACTCAGACGCCACGCAAAATCTACTTTCAATGAATGAAAGATGGCGAAAATACAAGTCAGCTGTTTTTCACGGATTAAGCACTTAATCGCTTCAAATCAAAAGTTTCCACTTTTAATATTAAACTCAGGCCTTAAGTAGTAAATGTAGACAGCTGTTTACGATGGAAAAAAATCACACTTAAACAACATTTTCATGTCAACCTAAAGTAAACTGCACGTAGATTTAAATTTTACGAGTCACGGAAGTTCGTAGTAAGATTTTGTTTCCACTGGAGACCACCGGAGGGAATTCATTTTCACTGGAGGGGTTTATAAACCCCCTGGAAAGATATCTGAATCCCTCCAGTGGAATGTAAATCACCCTGCGTAAAGTTTTATTTTTTCAAACCCCTCCAGTGAAAATAAAATCCCTCCAGTAGAATCGAAGTCTTACTACGAACTTCTTTGAGTCAAATTTGACAGGTTATCAATCATAACTCCTATTTTTGAAGACCTAGAGAAAAAAGAAAATGTTTTGATTTTTAATATTTATATTTTTGTTTATTTTCGTGCAAAAAATCAACACAAGGGGGAGCTACAAGTACACAAAGTCGAACCGGTAATTCAAATAAAATTCTGTCTAGTTGACAAAGTTTTAAGTGTCATGGCTGACAAAACGAAAGGCTTGTTTCTGGATACTTAAGAAATGTTTTGTCAAATTTTAAAAATTTAGTCTTTTATCAATAAATATAAATAATTACCTTGAAGGAGATGTAACTTTAGGCACCTCAATACCCTCACTTCTACAAGGAAAACTTTTTTTAATAAAAATAATGAAAGAAACTTTTAACATAATTCACTGATTCGAAGTGGTAGTTGGTACTTAACTTGTTTTTGATTTGTTATCTGAAAATGATAGTTTTCATCAAATAGATTATCATTACAATAGGTGGCAACAGACCAATTATGCACGACGTCACAAGCGTCAAATATATCAAAAAAAACGAAATTTTCTCACATTAGTTGACATGATTTTTAAGATTAAATAAAAAAGTATAAAAACAGAAAATGAAGAACACAAAAAATTACATATATTTTACTATAAGATAAGCACATTGTTCTAAAATTATCACTATTATTAATAATTTTGTCGGACACATAAACTAAGATGACACTTGTGACGAAAGAATACAGCTGGACTTTGAGTGTACAAATTCTACTTTGCCATCTATTGTTCTAGAATCTATTTGGTTCTCATTGCAGATATTATCTTAAGAGGAAGGAAAATTATTAAAATGTATCTAATTTTTAATTTAGAACAAGATATCTTTTTTAATATTGCTCAGACGAAGGCGTAATTAGACAAAATTTGTCCTTTCCTAGGTTCGTTCGTTGAAGAATCGCTTCTGAAATATATTATAAAATTTAAAAAAATGCTAATTTTAAGAGAGGGATCTCGGGGCAGAGTGTAAGGAGAAGATAGGAGGTGAAAGGAGGAGAAAGGAGGTGAAAGGAGGAGATAGGAGGTGAAAGGAGGAGATAGGAGGCGAAAGGAGGAAATAGGAGGTGAAAGGAAGAGATAGGAGATGAAAGGAGGAGGTAGAGGGTGAAAGGAGGAGATATGAGGTGAAAGGAAGAGATAGGAGATGAAAGGAGGAGAAAGGAGGTGAAAGGAGGAGAAAAGAGGTGAAAGGAGGAGATAGGAGGTGAAAGGAGGAGATAGGAGGTGAAAGGAGGAGATAGGAGGTCAAAGGAGGAGATAGGAGGTCAAAGGAGGAGATAGGAGGTGAAAGGAGGAAATAGGAGGT
>NW_019396267.1:0-1152 GCF_000591075.1 Eurytemora carolleeae | reverse complement strand
ATATATATATAAACACAGTGTTTTATGCTTTATGCAATCATTAGTATACATATATATATATATAATACTAGATGAAGGACCCGGCGCGCGCGTTGCCCGTAGAAAAAAATTCATAATTTTTTTTTTTAATTAGAATTGTTTAGCCTATAAGCCCCTCGGCCACCCATTAGTGTCCACAAAAAAATTCAGCCCATCCAGTTCAGCCCGGTTATAGGCAACATATATAATACGAATGTCTTGTTTTATTATAAAGATAAAAACCGTTAGAAATATGAAGATTACTATCAGATAATTTGTTTAATAATTACTATGATTAATATCTGAAATAATAAAGCAAAAATATTAACCTGGACAATGATGAAAAATTAAAACTATGAACATATCGTGGTTGTCTTCCTCTGCCGTCTATTCGCCGCTGTTCATCCTTCCCTCCGCCGTCCCCATCTGCCTCATATTCACTGGGCGGATACCATTTTCAAACCAGATAACAGATGAAAACTATACAGTAGGACCCATTAGGCTTTGGAATGGGAAGACGACATTCTAGCAATCAAATGTATGTTTTTGTTGTTGTTACAAATACAATGCAAATATTTAAAATCTAAAACAGTTAACCGATAAAGCCGTGAAATAAAAAGGCAACATTTAAAGAGACTGTAAGCGTAATTGTATGTAACCCTCCGTGCAAATATGATAATGCCCGATTCACAACGGTACCTTGAACAGCTTTGTCTGATCAAGTATGAATTAGATATCTTTGTTTTGGTTTTATGACTGTTTATTTTCATTTGATGGTGCTTTGCGAAAGTGACTTGCACATTACTTGCTTTTAAGAAGCAATAGAAAAAGTATCAGAATTTTAACAAAGAAACTGAGTACTTGCCACAAACTCTTATTTTCTAATACCCATTCTTTGTAATGATGTATGTCCGATCATCATAACTCATTGGGGAACTTGGTAGAACCACGGGATTTTCTTAGCTCCGTTTAACACATTTTTAAAAAGTTGAGGATGGTGTAACCGTTTGATATTTCAAACTTGGGTTTTTTAATCTAACAGAATTCATAGTTTGAAATATTAAATGTCTGCGATATTGTGTTGCAAATAATTAAAGATGAGAAAATTTGAGAAAGTTTGTGGCAAAGACTCAA
>NW_019396266.1:220833-299994 GCF_000591075.1 Eurytemora carolleeae | reverse complement strand
ATAATAATAATAATAATAATAATAATAATAATAATAATAATAATAATAATAATTATAACAATAATATTAAAAGTAATGATAATAAAATTGATAATTTTGAAAAAAAATATTAATAGCAAATATTGATAAAGAATCATCGCAATTCCACAATTTCTTTGGTCAGTGTTGTAATGTTCAGATCATTGTAGACGCAACGAAAGCTTAGTTTAATGTGATTAAAAAAGCTTATAAGGTCCAAAACAATCATAACAAAACTGCAAACTAGACATTAGGAGAAGATCAAATTTACGCAACAATGGTGGTACAACTTTGTGACCTCGTACCTCCTGTGATAAAAGATAGGCAAATATTTCGTAACATTCAGTTAGGAATTTTAATATTTTTAGTTCTTTTCAATAGTTCTTCAATAAAAGGAGTTAGGATTAATAACATTTCAAATTTTAAGCTTACATGCTATTTTCTTTAGTTCCACGTGACTATATTCTAAATTAATAATAAAGGTATGGAGAACAGCTTGAAGGGTTAGGATGCTCCGGGATGGGTCACGTGACGGATACGCTCTGGAATGCTGTTCTACACAGATTAACTAATGCTCGGATTCTGGTTAGTTTTGTTAAATAGTATATTAGTGGCAATATTTGTTTATTTGTACCTTCATATTAAGGTGCTGGGATATTTCATAGAATTCTAATAGACATATTTATAAAGTTATGGGAACCTCTGATTCTAAATTATCAATGTTATGGGAACCTCTGAATCTAAATTAGCAATGTTATGGGAACCTCTGATTCTAAATTGTTTATGTTATGGGAACCTCTGATTCTAAATTGTTTATGTTATGGAAACCTCTGAACCTGTAATTTTAATGTTTTGGGAACCTCTGAATCTACATTGTTAATGTTATGGGAACCTCTGAATCTACATTGTTAATGTTATGGGATCCTCTGCATCTAAATTATCAATGTTATGGGAACCTCTAAATCTAAGTTATTAAGGTTATGGGAACCTCTGAATTTACATTATTAGGGTTAAGGAAAACTCTCAATTTAAATTATTAAGGTTATGGGAACTTCTGAACTTAAATTATTAAGGTTATGGAAACCTCTGAATCTATATTATTAAGGTTATGGAAACCTCTGAATCTAAATTATCATAGTCATGAGAACCTCGAATCTAAATTATTAAGGTTATGGGAACCTCTGAATTTAAATTTATAAGGTTAAGGAAACCTCTGAATCTATATTATTAAGGTTATGGGAACCTCTGAAACTATATTGTTAAGGTTATTGGACCCTCTGAATCTATATTATTAAGGTTATGGGAACCTCTGAATCTATATTGTTAAGGTTATGGGAACCTCTTTATCTATATTATCAAGGTTATGGGAACCTCTGAATCTATATTGTTAAGGTTATGGGAACCTCTGAATCTATATTGTTAAGGTTATGGGAACCTCTGAATCTATATTGTTAGTGTTATGGAAACCTCTGAATCTACATTGTTAAGGTTATGGGAACCTCTGAATCTATATTATTAAGGTTATGGGAATCTCTGAATCTATATTGTTAAGGTTATGGGAACCTCTGAATCTATATTGTTAAGGTTATGGGAACCTCTGAATCTATATTGTTAAGGTTATGGAAACCTCTGAATCTATATTGTTAATGTTTTGGAAACCTCTGAATCTACATTGTTAAGGTTATGGGAACCTCTGAATCTATTACAACCAAGATCCATGTTGATCACATGATTGACAGCCTAGCTAAGTTCTGCCCTAAACTAGAGAGACTAGAGTTTAGATGGGATAATGATACTCTAAGGTACTTTTATATGTGCATATAATGACAAAAAAAACTTGAAATATTCTTGATTTTAAAAGAAATACGAAATTTTGTTTCTTTGGTGGCTTTCACATCAAATTTTAACATTAAAATCATACTTACACATAAACATAATGATTAAATGAAAAACTTATGTTTTAAAAACAAAAGTTTTCAGCAAGGTTTTTTAAACATTTTTTTTTCTTTTAATTATATTTAAATTTCCAGAGCTTCAGGAGTTTTGGACAGGTATTTTCATTGACGGTTGTGATATTGAGATCAAAACTTGTTTTAAATTGACAACCCAAAAATGATACAGCAATTCAATGGATTTTAATTTAAGAAAAACAATCCATAATATTTCTAGTGAAACAATAGTTATTAATAAGTATTAAGGTTTGTTTCTTCAACTCTAATCCTTTTATACAAAGGAATCGAGTTTCTGCCACAAACTCTGATTTTCTAATCCCTATATCTTTGCAACTTGATATTGTAGACCTCTGTAAATTCTTCTAGATTAAATAGTCTAAGTTTGAAATATAAGTTGCAAAGATAGAAAATTAGAAAATTTAAGCTTGTGGCAAAATCTCAATTATTTTGCACAACTTTGAACTTAAAATTGATCATAAAATTTCAACAGACTAGAGCTTTTATATCTTCAAGGTTCTAGGATAAGGTTTTGATCTGCAAAGAACCAAATGGTCATTTGATGTATGTAGATAAGATTCTCGGATAAGAACCTGAAATTTATTGATCTACTGAGAACCAGATATTTATTATAAATTGTTAAGGTTCTCGGATAAGAACCAGAAAGCTATTGATCTACTGAGAACCAGATATTTATTACAAATTGTTAAGGTTCTCGGATAAGAACCAGAAAGCTGTTGATCTGTTAAGAACCAAATATTTATTGTAAATTGTTAAGGTTTTCGGATAAGAACCAGAAATTTATTGATTTACTGAGAACCAGATATTTACTTTAAATTGTTAAGGTTTTCGGATAAGAACCAGCAATCTATTGATCTGTTGAGAACCAGATATTTATTATAAATTGTTAAGGTTTTCGGATAAGAACCAGAAAGCTGTTGATCTACTGAGAACCAAATATTTATTATAAATTGTTAAGGTTTTCGGATAAGAANACCAGATATTTATTGTAAATTGTTAAGGTTTTCGGATAAGAACCAGCAATCTATTGATCTGTTGAGAACCAAATATTTATTATAAATTGTTAAGGTTTTCGGATAAGAACCAGAAAGCTATTGATCTACTGAGAACCAAATATTTATTATAAATTGTTAAGGTTTTCGGATAAGAATCAGAAAGCTATTGATCTGTTGAGAACCAGATGTTTAGCGTTGAAATCTCTAGTTCTCTGTGATGGACGACTTTATGAGATCATGAAAGGAAACTTTGAAAGAGCGGACAGAAGGTCAACTTCTAAACTATTATAATACTTTATGCTAAAGTAATTGATTGTTTGGCACAAACCCTGATTTTCTAATCTCTTTATGTTTGCAACCCAGCGTAGTAGTCCTCCGACATATTAAATTATAAACTCTGTAGCATCAAATAATCTAAGTTTGAAATAGCAAAGATTTCCACCCTCAGGTTGCATAGATATATATAGGATTTAGAATTTCTGAGTTTGTGGCAAATACTCAATTTGTTTGTTGCCTTAATTTTACAGTAGCACTGGGCAAATATTGGTTTATATTATTGACAAATACTGACTTGGAAAAATAGTTTCTTACTATCAAAGTTTTAAAAAGTTTTAAAAGGTTTACTTTTTCAGGTCCGTGATTCGAACAACAGCGAATTCTCGTGTAACTCTTCACTATCTTGTTCAAAACTTTGACGAACTTCTTTTCGGCTAAATAGCTAACCAACAAGTTAAATAAATGGCTACAAAATGTTCATGAAAATATTTTGAGCCAGCTAAAAAACAACAAGTTAACTAACAAATTAAAGAACATTAACGGTTAGATCAGCAACCTAACTAACTAGTTAAAGAAATTAATTCAAATTTCTTTTGGTTAGTAAAATTTTCAACAAGTTAACTATCTAATTAAAGGACGTTAATAGTTTTCTCTCAGTTAGTTAGCTAATCAAAAAACTAACTAACAGTTAGAGGACATTGACGGCTTTTTTACGGTTGACTAGCTAATGAAAAGATAACTATATTGCTATACAACTTGGAAGATTTACCCATCATTCGACTATTTAGCTTATATCAAGATAACTATAACAAAGCTACAGAACTTGGAAGATTTACCCATCATTCGACTTTATAGCTAATATCAAGATAACTATATAGCTACAGAACTTGGAAGATTTACCCATCATTCGACTATATAGCTTATATAAAGATAACTATATGCTACATAACTTTACCTATCGATTAACTAGCTAAACAACTAGTTAAAAATAAAATCTAGGAAACTTCAATAATAAATACATTTCTTGACTTTTTGTTTTATAAGATTTCATAAGTTTAAAATATATATGTTTACCCATATGTAGTTAATAATGCTAAAATGTTATCCCTGATGGTATATAATCACTATTATGTTATTCATGTCAAAAATGATTGTGTTTATATTTTTATTACCAAAAATATCATCGTTCAAACCTGATACTAAATCAATTCTAAAAATACTAGTTTCTTCTGATTGAATAAAATAAAACAGTAAAATTAATGATAAAGGATAGGATTTTTAAAAAACATGACTTGACCAAGCGTTGGAACTATGGCTGGGTATGGCCGGATGGGGTCGGGGGATAGTTTAAGGTGTCGGGGGATAGTTTAGGGGTCGGGGGGTAGTTTAGGGTGTGGGGGATAGTTTCTCTAATTGAAAAAAGTTGCATTGATTCGTATACGCTGAAAAACTTTTCTCATGGTCTATTCAGATAGACTCTAATGTCCTCTTTTCTAAAAACTTTTAAAGAATGTTTCGTGCAATTTACTAATGCTATATTTTAAAAACTTAATAGTATACACTATGTACAGTACATACTACATATACACTATGTACAGTACATACTACATATATTTAGAGAGGTTGTGACATTTTTATGTAACTGGTTTACTCATACTTTTTCTTGATTTCTCTGAACCATGGACTGTGGACGCCAAAACTACCAAAATTTCCCTCCATATGACTTTGGAAAATGTTTTATTAATCACCTTAAAACAAATTACTTTATTACTTAGAAAGTCATAACTTTTATGTTGGGAATTTAATATCTAATCTTTTGTGTCAATTTGTAAGTTAACGGAACAATTTATATTAAATTTTTAAGAAAGGAGTTTCAATTAACTTCAATTAATACAGAGTTACCCATAAAGGATGAGACTTCAGAGACGATCTTACGGAATTTGTTTAGTCCGATTTCTTGCATTTTTGGTTCCTTGTAGGCCAAAACTGTTTTTTTTCTGTGCTTAATCATTTAGTAAATCATCAAAATACTCAATTGAAAGCAGAAACCAAAACCAAGCTTCAAATCGTCCAGCATTTAGAGTTTTGGGTCGTCTTTACAGTTTCATCCTTTGTGGGCAACCCTGTATATAGCTATTCTACCCTGTATATAGCTATTCTACCCGGTATAACCTTTTAAGCAATCAATGAACAATATTTTTAAGTTTTAGTCTCAGGGAAGTAACAAGAATGTTAAGTACAAAAATAAACCAAAAAATGTAATTTTTCTTTTTATGCTCTATACCTCTTCTAAGTACATTTGATAGGAACAAATCACCCTTCACACACGGCATTTACCTCCGCCCCCCTCCCAAAACTATAGTTTCCCCCCCCCTTCTCACCACACGTGGTGTTGTTTAAACATATGTTTAATGTTGATATAAAATGGTTTGAACTGAATGGTGTATGATTTTAATGGTGTTCTTTAGTTGAATGGAAAACTAGGATGGGGATATAAATAGCCGTTTACCAAATTCTGCCAGACCAAGGAGTATTAAATTTAAGGGAGATACAGACGACGCGGTCCGCCCTACCATATGATTATACAGGCTTTGCAGACGGCACTTCATTAGAATAAGAAATATTTGTCTGATGTACAAATACCGCGTAAATACATGTATTCAAAATACATAGGTTATTTTTACATTAAACAGGGAAAAAATAGGCTGAATAACGCAAACAAACACATTTTATTGGGATGCAAAAATATTAGCAATACAAACGTTTTTTTTTATTATACAAAAAATGGTTTTATTTAATATGGTAAGGTAAAAAAAACACATTAAAAATTAAAAGACTACCTTAAAAACCATTTTTGAAATTTTGAAATTCATACACGATTCACAAGATAGTGTCGTTTTTATCGTGGTAACTGTATCTTTTACACGAGAAACCCCATTTTAAATTAATCAATTTTCAAATGAATATCTAATTCATTTTTTATTAAACAAAGCTTTTAAGGGTACCTTAGCGAATCTGACATGCCAACCTAAAAATGTATGGTCACCTGCAATTTCGTCTATACATTCTACAGTGCATATATAAGAAAAATTGATTTTTTTTAATTGGGTCTTTATCTTGAATATGAAATTTTATAAATAATTCTCAGCTTTGTAGGTTTTTTATACAATAAAAGAAACATGTTGCAGTTAAAAATGGAATATAAACAGTCTTTTTTTTTTCCAAAAGAAAAACATAAAATTATTATTAGCAAACCATTATTTATTATGTATTCTCAATGATGGCTATATAGAGGGTTTTTTTGGGAATGCAATAGAAAAAAAAATAATTTGAGTGACAACTCTTTTCAGATCTAAATCAAAATCTCTTGAATCTGCGATCGACTAAAAAAAAAGTTTAAACTTAACTATGTTTAGGTTAGTTATATAGTATACGGGACCATAGGCTGTAGAGTGTAGATTTTAAGTGACCATCCATTTACAAAGTGACATGTTTTATTAAACATTCATTTGAGCAATAGTGAAGAAGATATTGTCGTTTCTCTATATTAAACACATCAAACTAGACAGAAGAGAAGATCAAACTTAGGCGACATCACTGAATTAGGACTCTGTGACCTTTTGGCTCATCTAAAGTTTTGATTTTACGCACAAGCATGAGAAAAGCAATTTTTTTGGGAACGTTTTAGAAATTATTAAAAATATCTAATAATAAAGTTAATCTTAAAAAAAGAAGAGTAATGATTAAAAACATATAAGATTTCTATAATACCTGGAAAAAGGGTTAACTTATCACAACTGAAAATAATCCTATTTTTAACCAGAAAATTAAGGATTAAAAGGTTTAAAGGGTACCAATGTGAATCGAACATGTTACGTCATAACATGAAGCTCACTTTAGATTATGTGAAGAGTCCCTTTAAGACAAATTTTCGGAGATAAAAGTTAGCAAGCATTTGTCAACACAAAATATAATGATCACGATCCAAACCAATGCAAACCAACGAGTCTTATTAGTAAAAATGATAATTACTTAAAATGCTCTTAATTTAAAATCACAAAGATATCAATAATTTATATTTTTAATTCTATATTGTTGAAAAATAGGAAAAAGTTTTTTGTTCGCCGCAGTCTTCAAGCCTTTTCATGTTGAACCATATATGCTTGGTATTGACCTTGTTCAAGTCCCCTTTAAATAAACGACTATTTGCATCTATTCATCTATCTATCCTTTTATATAGATCTCCACCTTACCTTGCAAAGAAAGGATATCTGTTTAAGTGCACGTTGCAGTGAGTCTCACAAAACATAAAAAACTTTAAAGCCAGCTAAACCATACTTTGCTTGTCTGTCTGGATGTTTGTTTGTTTCCAATAAACGACAAAACTGATAGGGCCTGTTGTACAAGCTGTACAATACAGAAGAAATTGAACATTTCGTCTCTCTGCGTCCTGAGAGCTCGGAGTATAGAAGCATTAGAGATGTCAACCTGCACAACCTCCTTGGAAAGGTCGTTATCATTTATTTCTGTCTTATCTTGAAATAAATGATTTGTATAACTTTATTGCACAGCTGTATTTCTCTATCAGTGAATGCACTGAAATAATTCTGGTTACAAAAATATAGAGGTTTTTACGTATAGAGAAGATAATCCTCTTTAAACAAAATCTGGTCTATACGACAATTCTGAATATTTATTAATTCTGAAAAATTTAATTCTGAATATTAATTAATTCTGAAAAAATTTAATTCTGAATATTATTTCGATTTCTATCCGTTTTCGGAATTCTGAATATTATTTCGATTTCTATCCGTTTTCGGAATTTTGAATATTATTTCGATCTCTTATACCCAAAATACGATAATTCTGAATATTAATTAATTCTGAAAAAACATAATTTCGGAATATTAATTATTTCCATTACCCGGAATCCTGCTGTGCAATGAATCTGTAACAAATCAAGGCTTTGTAACCATCTAGAATAGATTAGGATTACAAACGCCCAAAAGCACTCAAAGTGCATAACTCTAAGCACATATATACGTACATCTAGCCATAGAGTACGAACATAGAGTACAAAGGAGCATGAATTATATTCTATCCAAGTAGAAAAACTACAATTAGTGCCATAATATCGCATTTAGCACCAAACATATATGTACATTGATTAACGATCAGACTGAGTACGTCTAATTTCAGTTCTGGCAAAAAGATGTACAAACTTTTATTAATAGTGCAACTCATTTNGATGACTAAAAAATCCATATCCTGTTCTATGCTAGATAATCCTACCCCAAACTAGGTAGCATTGTCTAAAGAAACTGTATTTCCTAAACACTGGTATTAGCATTAAGAGTGGTATAAGAGTCATGTTTCTAGAACCAGCATCTGAACACCTCCCGACTGGTTTCCTAGTTTAATAATACAGTACATGCATATTATAAGTAGAGATGTGCATCATTCAGTATAGATGGGCATTGTAGTGAATATTTCATAAATAACTACACATCTAATAAACATTTCCTCTATTGTTAAGGCATCCAAGTAAACCTTTAGATCATTGCTAAATCCTTACTATGAATGTACGTATGGACATGGTTGCTTAAAGATAGTTTTCTCTATTTATTATGTATTCATTTTAACTCTTATGAGTTCTAATATTGTAATCTTCTAATGCGATACAATTATAGCAATGGAAAGGTCTAACCATGTGAGCCAGAGAACTAGGTCTGATAATCAACCAGTTCCCAACATATGACCCATAAATCAATTCAATGCACTAACTATGCAGAACTCTCCATGTCCTGCACCTTGTGGGCTTGCCAGACAGGTCTCGCCCTTTCTTTCTCCACATAGAGTTATTAATCCAAGAATTTGTCCATTAAAGCAAACTTATGAACTATCTCCTGGTTCACGTTCAGTGTCTGTTATTGGAAATGATGGGTTTAAGCACCGAAAGCTTAGATGTGCCCACACCTACTCATACAGATACATCTCTTTTTAGGGACAACATGGGATTTGATACTCATCCTAGAACCAGTGCAGCTGCTAATGGTTTTCTTCAAGAACCAAACTCACAGCCACCCCAATCCTCAATCCTCATGTGAAACCTTATCAGAAAAGTCGAGTAACATGATTGAACAGACAGTATAAATACTCAATCTAGTCAACATAACTACCCTTCTACACTGCACAAGTCAGACCTTACATCTCTTGGTCATCATCTTCTTCAAGGCAATCCCTCCAACCTTGCATGTGCTATTAATCCCAATTCTGAAACCAGAATGTAATAGAATCACATACACCACTTTCTCCAAATTGATTTCTTCATAACTCTCAGTGAGCCTTGCAAGGAATTTCTTCCCTTAGTGCAATAGATCCAAGCCCACCGCCTCGTGGCTCTGTAGATGCAAGATGCACACTTCCTGTTTCAGCCCTGAAAGACTTTAAAAGAAATTCATCATCTCTTTCAGATTCTTCCAAAGCATACAGAAGACATCACTCTGAAACCAACACTATTATCACCACTGAAGATAAAAGAGAAACTGATGTATAAAAGAGAAACTGACATATTGGAAGATGGTACTGACACTGCACTTCGATCAGTCTTCCATGAAAGTATTAATCCAAATCAAAGCTTCCAGCTGTCCCAAAACTCAAGAACCAACAGATCTAGCATTCATAACTTTGAAAACGGAGCCAAGTATTTGGACAAAATTCAAAGCAAACTAGCTAAAATCAGATCAAAAATTGCAAACCTGCCCCACTTTTGTGATTCTCAGCTCATAGAGTACAGAGAGTACCTGGATACCCTACACCTCAAATTGTCAAACCCTGCAGAATTAAACCTGTTTGATTTTGAGCTCATCGTCAACACCCTTATTAGCACTGTATTGGAATTGGGAAAGGAAATCAAGCTAGAAATCAAAACTCGCAACCTGCAACTTTCTCGGGTAACCTCACCAAGAAGGAAGATTAATTCCACTAATTCAACTTCAATGATTTAAGAACCGCAGATGTATGCAACCAATGAAAACTTATCTAGAGCAGTAAGTGACCTCAATAACCTAATTAGGTGAGCCTGAAGGCTCTGCGAAGCGCAAGAACGTATCTAGGAATGCATGGATGGTATCATCTTCAGGAGAACCAGAGAAGGGTTGCAAATCTATTTTTCCACTAAAAAGATTTTTCTCAGAGGAAAGGTGTAGATGATTTTTGTGTTTCTGCTGGTTTAATGAACATTCAAAAAAGACGTACTGAAGACAGTATGACTTCAATATAGTTTAGAACGGATTCGTCAGAGATTAGAAATTTCTCAAGTTTTTTCTCAAGTAAGCGAAAATCGTCATGCAAGTTCAAGAGTGTAGGAAGATCCTATCTCAATAACTTGACTTCTATTCTGAATTACAGTGAAATCCAAGTCAGTTATTTGAGAGATAAGCCCTCCACATGCATATATCTTTCGCTTCAGACGTTAGACTTGTTCATCTGAAGCAGAGTTCCCTTGATTAGCAGAGCCTCTCTTTAAGGGTATAGGTTGGAGTTTTTTTTTTGCCTGGTGCAGGGGTTGGAGTTCTGCTTTGGCTGTCTTGTGATGACTCTTCATTGATTTGCTGGAGCTTTCAGCTGATAGCGAGATCATGGGAGACTCCGTTTGCATATGTGTGGATGAAAAAGTTCTTAATGGGATGGATTTAGGGACTTTATTTTCACTTGTGTTTGACTGTTGGGAGGATAGTTCACTGGTAGTCTTCTGTATTTCTTGCAGCTGCTGAGAAAGACCTCCAATTACTGAAGACATAGATTTGAAGCTGGTTGCAAATCTATCAAAATCAGAGTCCATAGAAGTGGTAAACACTTCCAGTGCATTAATCTTTTTAGTAATGGGCACAAACTGATCTAGTTGTGGTGAAATAGAAGACATACTTTGGATTAGTAAATTCATTTCTTTGTAGGATAGCCTTGTTTAACTTGCCTCAGAAGATACCTGATTCACAGTGTGCTGAATGATGCGTTTTTCAGCCTCAGTAATACATTTGATCATGTCCTGATGAATTTTATCTTGAGTAGACTTTTACTGATCAAATATTAGGTTATTGAGGTCACTTACTGCTCTAGATAAGTTTTCATTGGTTGCATACATCTGCGGTTCTTAAATCATTGAAGTTGAATTAGTGGAATTAATCTTCCTTCTTGGTGAGGTTACCCGAGAAAGTTGCAGGTTGCGAGTTTTGATTTCTAGCTTGATTTCCTTTCCCAATTCCAATACAGTGCTAATAAGGGTGTTGACGATGAGCTCAAAATCAAACAGGTTTAATTCTGCAGGGTTTGACAATTTGAGGTGTAGGGTATCCAGGTACTCTCTGTACTCTATGAGCTGAGAATCACAAAAGTGGGGCAGGTTTGCAATTTTTGATCTGATTTTAGCTAGTTTGCTTTGAATTTTGTCCAAATACTTGGGTCCGTTTTCAAAGTTATGAATGCTAGATCTGTTGGTTCTTGAGTTTTGGGACAGTATAAATAGAGAAAACTATCTTTAAGCAACCATGTCCATACGTACATTCATAGTAAGGATTTAGCAATGATCTAAAGGTTTACTTGGATGCCTTAACAATAGAGGAAATGTTTATTAGATGTGTAGTTATTTATGAAATATTCACTACAATGCCCATCTATACTGAATGATGCACATCTCTACTTATAATATGCATGTACTGTATTATTAAACTAGGAAACCAGTCGGGAGGTGTTTAGAGGCTGGTTCTAGAAACATGACTCTTATACCACTCTTAACGCTAATACCAGTGTTTAGGAAATACAGTTTCTTTAGACACTAATGCTACCTAGTTCGGGGTAGGATTATCTAGCATAGAACAGGATATGGATTTTTTAGTCATCCTTTGAATTCTGTACTAATACCAGTATTATGATCCATACTGTAAGTTTCTGCACATGCGCAAACCAGTGTTAGCAGTATTTGATCGAAACTAAGACGACTTTTTTTTATTCAAGTACCATTTAATGATAAGATCTGGTTTTATTTAAGATTTTGAAGGTGTTTTTCTTATTTTCATCCTTTTGTTTGTGTCCCAAATTGTCAAAAAGTGTTTATTTAAATATAAAATTTTCAGACAAGTTATGGATATTGTTGACGCTATCTGTGAAAATGAACTTGAAGATCTTAACGATCTTAGAGAGCTACATGAGATGCTCATGAGATTTGATGTTCTAAATGTTCAAAGGAGAGCTCCTGTGTGGTAAGTTGATTTTAAACAGTACCCCACCCCCTAAATCATAAAAAACATTGCAGCTATGTTATGAAGCGTTATAAGCGTTCATTCCTTAATATCTAGGAGAAGGAACAGAGCTGATCATCTAAACTATATTCAAAAGGAACGAGAATGTAAGGAATGTAAATATTTAATTAATTAACCCATTATAATTTAAAAGAAATATGCATTAAGTACAAAATTGTTGGTTGAAAATCAAGTTCTTTTACCAGACCATTTAAACATATGAACAAAAGACAGACAATCAAAGTATATCTTCTTTCTATATAGTGAAGTTAAGAAAGGCTAAATTTTTTAAGTTCAAAACTCAATCTTTTTAAATTCCACAGGAACGGCCGAGCATTTCAGTTACAGGGTGTCCCACGAAACATAACAGTTGGTGAATGGTTAAAAATGTCTTCTTCCATAATTTGTTAAGTTGTTTGATACGAAAGAGAATAAAAAAAATATTGTATAGTAAAATTTATTTCAACGTAAAATATGTTTGTATAAAAGATTTTTTTTAACAAAATGAAATACAAAAAAATTTCTTTAATATCTAAGACAGCATATTGAGGAAGACATTCAAAACTGTTCACCAATTGTCATGTTTTGTGGGACACCCTGTATATACAATATTGCTCATATATAAATATGACACCTATAGTTGGCCAAACGGCTGGGCCAAATGGGCTGACATTTTTTACAGAGAACCCAATGGGATTCACCGACAAAAGGTCAAACTACACATGGTCAAACTACAAAGGGTCAAATGACAAAGGGTCAAAAGTGCGACAAAGGGTTAAACGACAAAAGGTCAAAATGATAAAAATATTTTTTATTTGAATCATAGGAAACTCGCAACCCTCCTATCAATTTTGAACATGGATCTTCTATGTTAAACATGGATATAACTGACCATATAGCCGCAGCACTCGGCCCCCTATCCTGTCGTAGCCGCAGCGCTTGGCCCAGAAAGTGTCTTAACCTAACCTAACCCTAAATAATAATAGATAAATACTAACTGTAACAGATGTCAAAATTAAAAAAAAAATTTGCCCCTTTGTTGCATTTTTTGACCCTATGTCGTTTTACCCTTTGTTGTTTTACCCTTTGTCGTTTGACCCTGTGTCATTTGACCTTTTGTCGGTGAACCCCCAACGGGCATCCAAAACTAATATTGGCCAAAAATATTTAATTTTTTTTTTTTAAACACTGGCGATTATTCTAGCTAATATATTATATAGAGAGATGTAGTAAGATTTGCATAAATAAAAAGTATATTGGTTTTTAGGTTCTGGTTCAATAGGGAAAACCTCTTGAGAATTGTGAACCTAGTGTCCCTGTATCTCAACCTGTCTGAGACTATCAGGGGGCTCCCTGTTAGTGCGGAGCAGATTGTGTGTGTGGCTCTGAAGATCCTTGCCAGAGATCAATACTTCCGCTGTGCAAGTTATGGTTCTGGAGTCTCCAATACCACTGCATGGACAGTATTGTACAGGTAATTTCAATATGCACTATTTTCAATATCCACTAAACTAGATGTATAACGAAAAAACAGTTAGAAATTTGATTTGATACAGCAGAACAAATAATCATGGTTGAATTATAAATTCATAATCATAAACGAAATGTTTTTAGATTTGTGGAAGCTTTGTTGAATGATAATGTATGGGGCCAGTTCCTGTATAAACCAACACAGATGCAGCAGAGGGAGAACATTGCTGCTGTTTTAGTAAAGTACAAGCTGACCAACCTCATTGCGGGGGTGGACGGGTGTCACATCCTGTTTCTCGAAAAACCCAGAAGGATTCCAGCTGAGAAGAATTTTAAAAGGATTTTATAAACAGGAAAAACGTTAACTCAATAAATTCTCAAATTGTTGGAGGATTCGACTGGAGAATTTAAGATATTCTCCTCTCTGCCCCTGGTTCCTTCCATGACGCAGGGGTCTAGTCAATGTCAAATGCAAAGGCATGGCTAGAGACAAGATTTCCCCAGAGGATCATGCTTGGGGACAGTGCGTATCCTCAAACGGATGTCATCAATCAGTCCAGGTAAAAAAATAAATAAAATATTAAAATCAGCAGTGTTTATTTCGCAGTAAAAATCGCCCAGCCCCCTCCCCCACTCTGCTGAAAATAATTTTTTGCACAGAAGTTTTGAATTTTAAATGTTTTTGTTTTAAAACAATACTTATAATTAAAATTTTTGTTTTAGGGATGACAACAGTAAGTGTTTGTTTAATGTACGGCATTCCCCAGCTAGGGTAGAGAAGATGACTGAGTGCATCTATGGGATTCTGAAGCGTAGTTTCCCAATCAATAAACACATCCGAAATGAGTTACCAAATTCCATCCTTATTGTGCAGGCATGTGCAGTCCTACACAATATTGCTCTTGATTGGATGTTCCCAATGATCATCATCCTAATTACCAGGGATGTGATGATGATGATGATGATCTGGATGTTCCTCAGGATCAGCTGCACATCATTAACATGCTGAGTGTGAGAGAAAGGCGGGAGCAAGGCATGAACACCAGGGACAATAGGAGAATAAGCAGTAAATAGTAATCCAACCCTTAAGAGTTGAAGATGGCTTGGCATCATGTAAACACTGAATCTTGCCGTGCTCAACACTAACTTTTATGTTTAGTTTATTTCCTTAAAAAAGGTGGGGTTTTTAATGAGGCAAAATTGTCCCAATTTTCTCCACGCCATCAAATATTTTTTATTAAGATAGAGAGTGTTACGGGACTGAGTCACGATTATGATGATATATGAAGGAGGTTGCCCCTGTACTAGGGCTTCTGTGAGATTCTACAGCGCCCCTGATGCTCATACTGTATGAAGATAGAAGTTTCCAGAAGGCCGGTTCCTGGAATGTGGAGGCTCATTAGGGTAAGATTTACTAGATTTACTAAAATACATTATATTGTGTTTAATAAAGTAAAACCTACAGGTTTTTCAGCCCAAGTAATTCGTTAAATTAAAGTATTCTTGTATTTTGTTCATTTTTGTTCTGCTTTGCATTTAATGGGCTTTTTCCCGTAGAAAAATAATTTTGAGTTCTATTTATGTTTTTTCTTAGTTGAACATGCTGAAATAAATTCCTGAACTCTTATTTGGCTTCAAAATGAGTGCAAGAAAAGGAATGAAATGTTACGAAAAACCATCACAGAATGTAACAAGGTACATGTCTTCGCTGATCGCGAAACAGAGAGAAAATACAAATTAGCATTTACCATCATCATAACCAAAAAACAAAGGAATAGGAATTCATCATTTGAACAGCACTGAAGTGTATTTTGTCCAATGGTTCTGTTTACACTGCAAATTTAAAGTTTTAACTAAATTATAAAAGTTGTCTTCCTATTTCAAAGTTTTCAGGTTATTACTGTACCAGAGTTTAAGAGGTTGACAAAAGTTTAACGTAAAATAATTAATTTAGAGTTTATTTTATGAATGGAAAATTTAACATATTACATTTCACAAAGATCAACTGGCAAGAAATACAATAATTGAATAAGTATCATATACATTTAAATTCTGTTAACAATGAACTCCTCTAATGTAGAGTAAATTTGATCTTTACACAATTAACACTTTTAAAATGTTTACAAATTCTGTTTACAACGACCTATTCTAATAAAAAATACTTTCTAATGTAATTTTATGTTCATGAAATTTGTTAACAAGGACCTCTTCTAATGTAGTGTTAATTTGATTTTTACATAATTCACAATTAATACAATGTTGTATATCTTAGAAATTTAAAACTATGAATTCTGTTAGATCAAATAATCTAAGTTTAAAATATCATCAGGATGCAAAGATATAAGGTTTATAAATTACTGTTCTTCGAATGTAGAGTAAATTTGGTTTTTACATAATTAACATTTTTTATATAAATTTGTGCTCATGAATTTTGTTAAAAACGACCTCCTCTAATGTAAAGTAAATGGTGGATAACTGCACTTGTGGGATTTTTAGTGCAGTTTTGGTTAAGGAAGAGGTACTATTGCGTTTGAAGTTTATGGATGAAAAAAAGTTTTACATAGAATTTTTTTTGAGGTTTTTTGGTTTTAATGTTTTTTTTGGAATTTAGGTTTTTTAACAAAAAAAAATTTAATTACATGCTAATATTAGGTAGCTTGCGGGTGTCCGATTTGTCCTGAAAGGGTAAAATTTTGACAAAAATAAAATTTTCTAATTGAAAACCTCACTAAATGAACTAATGATGGTGAAATATTGTTTTTAAAAAATTATTGATTTAAAAAAAAGACTCCATTGGAAAAAAATAGTGTGTAGAGAAAACTGTTTTATGAAAAAAAAACAATTTGTTTTCTGATCAAAATTTTAACCTTCAGGACATCCATCATTGTATCAAAATATTTAATTTTTTTATTTCATGTTGCACTATTAGATTATGCAACTCCGTCTCCTGGAGCCTAAGAGAGTGTTCTCTTCTGGTCTGTTCTTTATAAAGCTTAGCCTGAGCTTTTAGAACCTCAACTTGAGCTTCAGATCGATCGTCTAAATACAAAAGTTATTTTGATAAATTTAAAACTTCAAATAGTTTATTAGAGATTAATTACTAGTCTGAAGATTGATAATTGAGAAATCGATTTAAGATTAAACTAATGTGAAGATTAACAACTTCAAATAATTAACGGAAAAATTAAACTAATCGAACCTTTAGCCTATCCTTCCAGCAGATTGCTGGATAGCCAGCTCGGTGGCAGCTGTTGCAGCTGTGGCTGTACGCCGAGTTGAGGAAGGATGAGTTTGAGCAGAGGATAGAGAAGGATGAGTCTGAGGAAAAGATAAAGAAGAAGTGAAGGTAGAGGAGGAAACTGGTGAAGTGAGAGAAGAAGGACGAGTGAGAGAAGAAGAAGGACAAGTACAAGAAGAAGAAGGTATAAACACCGAGTTTAAATAACTACTTTATTACTAAATTTAAAATCTAAATTTATCAAAAACGTAAATATATTCAATAGATAGATAGGTGACGTGGCCGGAAGTCTTCGCCCTGCCGCGTCTAGATCTTAAGATTCAAAACTCCAGAAGTCTCATCGTCTTCCGCCGCTACGCCACTACGCCGCCACAGAGGAACAAATAGGGTGAGAGAGAGAAGGAATAGAAGGTTGAGGAGGGTGTTCATCACTTCCCCATGAGTAGGAAGTATTACCTTCCGCAAGGAATGGTATCTCTAAACAAATTTCATTAAGAATTTAGCCACATCAAGGTTATAAACAAGAATGACAACATAAGCTGTTCACACACATATATATACTATCTGAAATGTGCAGTATTTTAAAAAAATCTAATTTTCAAAATTTCCATTTTGTTTTTAAAATTTTAATTTCTCTATTCAAAATTTCAATTAATTTATTCAAAATTCTAAAATTCCACAGGTAAAACCAATTTGTTTACAAATTATGAATAAAATGAAAAATTTCCTTCAGAATTTGCTGAGCTCAGCAAGTCATGCTCCTCCTCCTCCTGGGGTATACTGGGTATCCTTGGAGAACTCAATCTCCTCTCCTCCTCATATTCAACTGACAGGTTGAGGCTTAAGGGTCTAGAGGGAAATGTTGTATCTCCAATGTTCACTGGACCAAATTTGTTTCTGATTTTCACATCAGACCTATTAAAACAACTTAAATAGAATTATATAATTTAAGATATCAGAATTATTCATACTAGGTTTCTGGTGGTGCCCCCCCCCCCACAATACAAATATTAGAGTGAAGATAAAAATGCGTAAATAACATAAGAAACATAAAAAAATTACCACCTGAAGACCTCAGGGTCCGGTTCTGGAATAGGATGAACGCTTGGCCCTCCACCTGTTCTCCGGGCCTCCTGTTGTCTCCTTTGCCGGCGTCCTTCTTCAGTAAGAATATTTTCGATGTTTCTTTTGGCTAACTCCATCCTGAACTGCTTTACTCCAGGGGTAGTACTCAATCTTCAAAATAAAATAAAACATAAAAAACTAAAAATAAGGGTTTTTTAATGAGTCAATTTTGTTTGGAATAAAACTCCAGAAAAATGTTTATTTATCCTTTTTGATATTTTCGCTCCTAAAATCCCAGCACATCAGTTATTTTCCCCAATTCAACGAATAATCCACAAAAAATCAATAATCCTTACTTTTTAATTTCTGTTTTCATTTTTTTGAATGAGATATGAAAACCGGCAGGGATACATGGAGGTCTTCTTGATCAAATGAACTCACATTGTTTTTCTTTTCAAAATTAAAATGTTGAACTTCTGTGTCTGCAAGTACACTTAAAATATTTAATTAGAAGTTCCTTATACATATTTATAGTTATTGAGTTACATTGTACATTTTCTACATTTTACATTTTCTACATTGCAGTTAAAATTTAGATATTTACATTTTCTACATTTTACTTTTCTACATTGCAGTTAAAATTTAGATATTTACATTTTCTACATTTTACTTTTCTACATTGCAGTTAAAATTTAGATATTTACATTTTCTACATTGTGCATTTCCTACATTGCAGTTAAGATTAAGGTAGTTAGTTAGTTCGCCTAATTAATTAGGCCATGAGAACATGAACCACGATTTAGGATTTAGTTAAGATTGCAGTTAAGATTAAGAAAGTTAGTTAGTTTGCCTAATTAGTAGGCCGTGGGAACATGTACCACGTTTTAAGATTTAGTTAAGATTTTGGACCGAGAGAACGAGAGAACGAGAACAAGTTCCTGATAGTTAACAGTCGAGAATTATTGAATATTTTTATAGTCAAATAAATTTTATCTACAAACTTGCAAACAAACCTGGGTTAACAATACATCTTAAAACATCGGGGTTAAAGATTGATATAAACTGGAACTGGGTTAACAATACATCTTAAAACATCGGGGTTAAAGATGAATATAAACTGGAACTGGGTTAACAATACATCTTAAAACATCAGGGTTAAAGATGGATATAAACTGGAACTGGGTTAACATCTTAAAACATCGGGGTTGAAGATGGATATAAACTAGAACTTAAATTGAAGCTGAAGGGGAAGTCACAGTATTACATCCCATCCAGTTAAAGTTACTCCAACAAGCTAATTATTCCATTATATGGGGTTATACATGGGGCTATATGGGGCTCAGAGCTAAGGGCTCAGGGTTAAAAAAGGTTCTTCATCGTCCAACATGGTAATCACGCCATCAATTGGGCTGCTGATGGAATAGAACCAGGAGTAGTAGAAAACCAGAAAATACTCCATGTAAGAGAATATAGATTCTCTGAATATTAAACATAAACCTTAAACCTGAATAAATAAACCGTAGATTTCTCATATATTTTATCTTTTATTCAATTTTATAAAAACTTGAGAATACTCTTTAATTTTTGGATTATTACTTTGTTTTTTCCGATTTCTGCATACTCTGATTTACTCTCCTTTCTTTCTTGATTTCTAAGCAATTTTACATCTATTTTATCTAGTTGCGATTCAGTATTTATACTCTAAAATTGGACTCTAGTTACATTCTCCACATATATTTACTTTTGATTTACCTTCTTTCTGGATTTTCATATTTATTTACATTTTGATATTTTACTACTCTAAAATCGGACTCTAGCCATTTCATAAACTCTAAGTCTTGGATAACTTTGCTAGTCTACTCTATAATTTCTGAGATATTTATCTTTATCTAAATCTACTTTTCAAGTTGAAACTTTTCATATTCAGTTATACATTTCTAAACTTTACATTTCTAAACTTTACATTTTTAAACTTTACATTTCTAAACTTTACATTTTTAAGCTTTACATTTCGGAAAATATCATATAAAATCCTTTTATAAATTTATTTTTTCAGATTAGCCAATCTCTATTATTTCGACTTACGTCTTAATATTCTCCGCAAAATCTTAAATCTGTTTTAAAATTTAAGTTTATATTTTTAAAGGTCTCATTAACGTTTTTCCTCCGTAAATTTTCTCCGTTTTCTACAATTTTAGATTAAAAACTTAGATTTCCATTGATTGACATAAAATATTGCTTTCTATACTTTTCGAAAATTAATTTTTTAAAGAATTAATATTTTTTAGTCTAAATTTAAAACTCTAAAATACATTTTGGATAAGTAAACCTTAATTATCTTGCGGAGAATAATTTGCTAAAAAGGAAACTCTTAAAATATCATTTAAATATCTTAAATTTCTGATCTTTGAATATAACACTGAAATCTAAACTTTAATTCGCAATTATAAATAATTTTTAAATAAATTGAAATTTGACTATTTTCAATCATTTTCTGCAGTCTCTGGATTTTACAAAACTTCTTTAAGTTTTAACTAATTCTAATATTCAAAATTCAAAATAGTGTCTAAGTTGGTTGCCATTTGATTGAGATTTTCAGTAAAAGATTCTTTTAAAATTTTGATTAAATTACTGCTTTTGGAAACTATATTACGTGATTTCATTATTAATACCTATAATACCTGTTAGTCTTCATAAAATACTTAAACCCTTAAATACATAAAATAAAATAAGCATTTGTATTTTGGAAAAACTGTGAGTTTTATAAAGAGCTATGTTTTACTTGTCTGAAACAAACTGGAAATTGAAACTTTTACATTGTTGATCCATTTCAATTGATCTTTTAAAATATTAAAACGTTTTATGATCCAATATTGAAAAGTTGTTAAAAAGCATCAAGAACAAAATTAAATCTTATATCTTGAACATCCTATATCTTTAAATAAATTGATTCATCTTTATTATAAACTACGATATTACATATTCTTGAATTCTCTATCCATAAATTAGAGCCGAGGCACCTGAAAATAAAAATATTATTTGGATATATATATATAAAAGTATATATATATTAATACTGTTGTTCTGTAATACAAAAAGTACGAACCATTTGGATTTTGCAAACTGCGCTATAACCAAGCTGCGTGACGGTGTGCAAATTTTAAATTGCCTGATGGTAATCTGAGGTTTTAACAAGGACGTTAACCCGGTTATATTGTCTAGACTACAATCCGGTCATGCACTAGACTACAACTTGGGAAAAAGAACACAAGTTGCAAATTTATATTATAGACTACAACTTGGGAAAAAGAATACAAGTTGCAAATTTATATTTCTAATTATATCTAACTTTGGTTTAAAATTTTATTGAAATATTTGCAGATTTACTGATCATCTATCACTGGGATATTCAGCATATAAGGTTTGAACTTTAACCGATCATATTAATAAACAATCATTCCAAGATGAATTAGCTCATGTATTCGAATCCTCTTAATGAATAAAATATATATATTTCAATAAAATATTGGTTTTTGTAGCAGTAGAGGAAGAAGAATTGGAATAAATATTAAAGGAAGGGAGTAAGATTGTAAGACAACGGACTCATATCTATGTATTTTAGTATGAGGATTATAGAATATTGAGGAAAGTTGACATACAGGAGGAAGAAGGACGAATATAGACAGAATGGGAATATATATATACATATATTAGATTTCCTTCTATAATCTATGATATCATCTGCTTAAATAATACTGAATGAAAATAAGATAAACATATTGTAAATTAAAAATACAAAAATACAAAAAAATATATCGTATTTTAGATATAAGATATACGTATACTCCATAAAAACAAATAATACATAAAAAAATATAGCATTGTACAAACACGCATCAGTCTTATAAATATATCTGCAAGTTAGTTTTATAAAATAGTTGTACAGAAAAAACGCATTAGTTGTATAAAATATATATATATATATCTGTGCAAAGGTTGTCTATTGTTATGAAAATAATGGGTTTTGCTTCAGGGCATAACCAGGTTTTGCACAGTTGCTAGCAGGGTTATTAAACCAGTTCTCAGTTGAGTAATTTTGCATATACAACTTACGAAAGTACACAACTTATATTCTACATGGTATCTAGTGAATATGAGGGTTTTATATTGTTAAATATTATAGTGATTAAATGTGAATGAATTTTAACAATTATTACCATACAATGTGAATGTAAATACGGTTAAATGAATATATACGTATTCTATTTCATGATAAAATGTCAAATATCTGAAACTGGCAATAAAAGTGGCTGCTGGAATAAAACCATTTGATTTTATAATTTCGAAAAGGTAATAATTCACATTGAACTATTAACACATTTGCAAAATTGTGTTTTCTGAATTTTGATAAAGAAATTTGGGTTAAATGAAGAGTGAAAGTTTAGTTTGGAAAGGAGGACATTTATATTGATTTAAACGTTTAATATCTTTGGGCTAACCACTTCTAGATATTTATAAAAATACGTTCAAAGAAATTTTTATAAATTTATATTTTTATTTAAATATAAGTGAAGGAAGTAATTTATATTCTTAACTTTGAATACAAAAGAGGACATATATGATATGATATGATGATATAACTCTATCCGCTGTATTGGAGACAGGAGGACAAAGCAATTTCTGATAATAATAAAGATTATTGCTGAGTGACTATTTAATATTAATGTTGAGGGGGAAAAAAAACTTAAACCTAGAATTTAGAAGAAAATACCATAAAATAAAATAAAAAGAAAAAAACAGTATAAAAACACATATAAAAAAAAAGATTTTTATTTTATAGAATAAGATAGTGATTATTTACGCATCGTTATCGTATATCGTTTGGAGACAACCATCGATTAAATATTTTATATCGTATATATAAAATAAACAATATAAGAATTTGGTTTCGTGTTAACGATATTTGTGAAAGACTATTGGGATCAGTCGGATAAATTGTTTAATGTACGATTATTAATTTATTTTTGAGAAAACGTAAACGACTGTGAAAATCACTGTCGTTGAAGGACGTCAAAATAGATAACTCGGTTAAGGATTTAGAGAAAATAAAAGCGCTTTTAGAGCTGTCTATTCTTAAACATGCATCTAACCCTGAAAATCAAGGGGAAATTGATGAACTTCTTTTAAAAACGACTTTGAGCTCTGATCAACAAGGAACCCAAACAAATATCGCAGACAAGATACAAGATATCAAATCTAAACTTTTAAAAACACAAAATATTGATAAAGTTACCAAATTTAAATTCGACATAAAAACATTTAGCCTAGAATCTATTTTAGAAGATTTAAATAAATTTAATTTGCTTGTGGATGAATACATCAAATCATTTGGGAATAATAATATCATTTACATTTCTAAGGCATGGGAAGAAGGAACTATAGAGTATAAAAGAGGTAATTTGAACACCAAATATGTAAAGATATCCGATACAAATACCCCTAGGATAGGGTACACAATCCCAAATTCATTTTCCTTTGGGATTCAAGGTCAAATCCAGAAATTAATTTCATACTTGGATAATGAAAAAAAGATCATAAACTGGGAAAGCGTAATGAATGAGTTTAAGGCACTTGCTAAAAGCTCAGGGTATACATGTAATGATGGAAAAATTGGCTTAATGGGGTTATTAAGACTGGGAAATCTGAATCAAGACCTATATGAAGATATGACAATTGATGAGATCGCAAATAGCTTAATTAAGAGCGTAAAACCAATTTATAAGTCTAGTATTTTATGGAACGCATTACGTTCTCTTGAAAGACAGATAAATACACCTCTTCAGTTAGTTTTAGCAGAAGCAGAAAGTTATATAAGAAAACTTTTTCCGGATGAAAAACAGAAAAGGATACGTGAAAACTATTTTTTTATAGCACTTACCAGTTTTGTTAATGACTCCCTGTCTATAGAAGTTAGTAACGAAATTAAACGTAAAAAGGAACTTAATGAATATTATTCTTATGACTATTACAAAGAAAGTTGTATTAAGTTAGAAATGAATGAATCAAGTAAACCTACAAAAATACTTAAGTACGGTAGAAATTTAAATACTGTACAAGAAGATACTTTGTTTAATGTTAGTTTAAATAACATCAATATAGTACCTGTCAGTAAGTCGGAAGAAGATGAGAACCACATATACAGTTTCTTTCAAGGTGCACATCCACCGAATTCAATGCACAGACCTAAATATTATAATTATGATAAAGATACATACGAAAATGTTCATGACACCCGAGGTAACAGAGGGACTAATGACAGATACAGATCATTTCATGAGGATACTTATGATGTAGACAATAGAAGTAGAAAGACTAACAGAAGAATGTCACCAGATTTTACAACGCACCCTGATATTTCGATGTCGGGAGCAAACAAATATAGGACTAGGGATGGTCACAACACGGGACATTTTTCAAGGGACCACACTGCAGAAATAAGAGAAGATTATCCCAGATATAGACCGGGGAAAAATTGTAGGGAAGATTACAACCCTTATAAATACAAATTTTGTAGAAAATGTAATTTAGATAAACACTATGGTCATCATGAGTTCAACTGCGAATATTTCGAATTCTTCAATGATTCAAACTGTAAAATATGTCACAACGGATATCATTTTGAACATAACTGTGATTATAAAAAAATGGCAGACTGGGTTAGATAATTCGGATACTCTAGCCCAGGGAAAGAATTATATTAATAGATTGATTAATAATCCGAACATTAATAAAAATAAAAAAAATGATATTTCAACTTTTAAGAAAATAAATAATAAAAAAGATATGTACCAAGTATGTAGCACCAGGACAAAGAAATCAGGCCAGATTAATCCAAACCAGAATCTAAAAAAACAAAGTATACGTTATATGAGTATTCAGTTTGACATTGTTAACCCAGAGGGACGCCGGAGATTGATTAAAGATTTTTTATTTTTTGATTGCCGGAATCAAGAAAATTATGAAATAAATTATAAAGGAGATAATTTTTTTGGATATATATATGAAAAATGTTCATTTAAAAAAATAAAATCATTCATAATTATTGATAATTCGCTATATAAAACATTACATAATGGTAACCTAAGATTATGTATTCCTTCATATTTACTAGAAAAAGTCATATCTCGTGTACACAAGAAACTTTTACATGGCTCAAAACGTAAAATCAAATCAGATTTTAAGCGTTATTTTTAATTTTATTAAAGTTTACAATAAACTACTCGTTATTCAAATTTAATTATAATCGACGACATTGTTCTACAATTTCCTTGACTGTAGTCATGTTGTGTGTCTGTACCAGAAGAGTGTGTGTCAGTTTACTGTACTGGTCTGGAAAGCAGTGGGACTGGCTTTCTCTTGCCGGACCAGCGCCATTTCCTTTCCCTTTATTCCTGTTCCCTGATGTCAACGCATTAAGAAATTTTTAATTATTTTCATAGCGTTGAGTAAAAAAGTAATTCGCTTGTATATCTTTTTAAAATAGTCATTAAAGTTCAATTTAGTATCCAGCCATATTCCCAAGAATCTAACTGAATCAGTTTCTTTCATGCGTTTAAAGAAAATATCAGGACCGTCGTTTGGCACATTTAGAGAAAATAGAAAAAAAGAATTTGAAAATAGAAATGCATTAGTTTTCTCAAAGTTAATAATAAGTTTATTATTCGTGTACCAACAAGTTTTTTTCTAATTCTATATTTATTGCGTTTGTAGAGCCTGTAAGAGTATTCAAGTTTTTACATTTTGATGCCACATAGCGTCCGAGAAAAAGAGAATTTGCAATTGTGATTGCAACTTTTTAAGAAAGTTAATAACTCGTTAAAAATTGTTCAATGTGATTTGATGAATTATCGATACTGAAATATTTGTTAGATCTGTAATAAGATCCAATTTTAACCAAAACTTTAAGTTTTATTTCTATTGCAATCGACTCAAAAGTGAAAGTATTTTGTCTAACTAAACCAGGTATAAATTTTGGGTCAAGTTTTTTTTTGGGAAATTCAGAGAAATTCAAATTAATCCAGGCATATGAAATCAATGTTTTTTTTTTTTCAATAAAATAAATTATTGACCATATGTGAATGTCTTAACATTGTTCGAATGTTTAAGACTATGTAAGAGATCAAGCACGACATGGTTTGATTTTTTTATATTATATAGGGGTACTAATTTTTAGCCCAAAAAATGATGATCTCTGAGGCTGGCTAAACCATCCTAATTCTTCGAGTACAGCAATTTGGATGATTCATCCAAATTGTCAGGAATAGTCCCTTTAAAACTATAAACTTTTTGGTACGAGCATGAGGCCGGTACGAGCTTAAGCGCAAAAAGAGCGCGTAGGAGCGGTAGACGAGCGGGGCGCGGTACCAAGTTTTCATCGGGCCTTGTAAGGCCTTTTTAGCTTCACTTCCATATCATCCGGCGTAGTAATAACTAACCTAAATTTTAAACTTATATTTTACTTTCAGATAATATGCAATGGGAGATCATTTATACTTGCGCTTCCATCTGTAAAATCAATAAGTATTCTACTTATAAATTTTATACATGGAGGTTCTTTATAGATTGAATGATATCACATTGAATTATCAATAATTTACTTTTTACTCTGAAATTGTTTGGGAACTTAAGTGTTGGAAGTCACTTAAAACATTTAATTAGAAGTTCCTTATACATTTATTACATTTTAAATTTTGTACATTTCGCTTTTCTACTTTAATTAATAGGCAGAGGGAACACGTACCTCTATTTGAGCTAAGTAACTAGTTAAGTTAGGATTTAGTTAACATTGTATTTAATAGTTAAGTATTTAGTCCAGCCTAATTAATAGGCAGAGGGAACACGCACCTCTATTTGAGCTAAGTAACTAGTTAAGGTAGGATTTAGTTAAAGTAAAATTAATAGTAAGGTATTTAGTCCAGCCTAATTAATAGGCAGAGGGAACAGGAACCTCTTGTTAAGTTAGGTAGTATTTATAATGTTTTAGACCGAGAGAACGAGAATTGATAACCTACAGAGAACGAGCTCCTGGTAGTTAAAGTTGATATTTATTGATTTTTGTAATAGTTAATAAAATCCTATCTACAAANGTAACTAGTTAAGTTAGGATTTAGTTAAATTGCAATTAATAGTAAGGTATTTAGTCCAGCCTAATTAATAGGCAGAGGGAACACGAACCTCTAGTTGAGTTAAGTAATATTTATATTTTTTTTTGGACCGAGAGAGCGAGGATGGATAATCTACAGCGATCGAGCTCCTGATAGTTAACAGTTTTTGTTTTTAGTTATCGTAAATAAACGTTATCTACAAATATGTAACATACGCTGATAATGTTCTCAGTATAGAACTATATAAGAAAATTCTGTAAAACAGATATATCAGCTATACGCTATAAATCAGCTAAAGCTGAATCATGTTCACCAATAGAACTATATCAGGAAATTCTGTGAAACAGATATATCAGCTATACGCTATAAATCAGCTAAAGCTGAATCATGTTCACCAATAGAACTATATCAGGAAATTCTGTGAAACAGATATATCAGCTATAAGCTATAAGCTATAAAACTATACGCTGATAAAAGTTATAAAATATAGAACGTAACATAAATATACCGTTCTGATCAAATTAACCAGCGTAACTAGGAGTAATATTTAACTAGAAAATACTCCATTTTGTCTAATTGAGATTACATAATCTAAATTGAACTAGAGTGAAATTACGGATTTTGTTTTATAATCCCCACATATATTTACTTTTGTTTTACCTTCTTCCTTGATTTTAATATTTATTTTGAATTGGAAATATCATTACTCTAAGATAGGACTCTGACCATTTCATAAACTCTAAGTTTTGAATAACTTTGCTAATTTAATCTATAATTTGGAGATATTTATCTTTATCTACTTTAAGTTGATAAACTTTTCATTTTCGGCTATACATTTTTGACTTTACATTTTTTTACATTTCTGAAAATATCATATAAAAATCCTTTTATAAATTTATTTTGATCCAACTTCAGATTGCCAGTCTTTCAACTAACGTTTTACTATTCTCCACACAGTTTTATAATTGGAAAATTCTGACACAGTTAAGTCTAAATATTTAAATGTTTTATTAGCGTTTAATTTTAACTATTTTTAATCATTTCTACAATCGCTGAATTTTGTAAAACTCCTTTAAGTTTTAACCAATTTTAATATTCAAAACTTAAACTTAAAGATATTCTAAAATTGGACTTCTAAGTAGTTTTAGCTGCCATACTCGATAAAAAATTGTCTAAAATCTTGATCTGATTACTGCTTTGGTAAAATACATTACCTGATTGATATTTATTATACCTGTTATTCTACACAAAAAAAAAATCTAAAACTTCAAATACATAAAATTAAATAAAATCTTTATTTTGGAAAAGCTGAAAAAAAATTTGGACAGTTTTAGTCATACAATTAGTAACATTTAAACACTATATTGTTACAAGATGAGGGGCGCGAACCTCCCTGAATGGTAAAATTATCCAATTTTGTTTTCGAAAGGCTCATAACTTCTACATTATTTGTTTTAAAAATAATTCACCTGATTCCATCCACTTGGTCAGGACATAATCACTCATACCTCATTATAGTAAATATTAATGTAATATTTAATATTCACATTAAAGGAACTGTAAGCGTAACTTTACAAGCAAAGATGGTAATGTCCGATTTACATCGGTACCCTTGACACTTTAATCTGTTCAAAAAGAAAAGCAGTTCACTTTTCCAGAAAAACCAGGAAGGAAAATAAAAGTTTTCAAAACTTAAAATGGAGTTCTAATTCATACTTGATTAGACAAGGCTGTCCAGGGTACCGTTGTGAATACGAAATTTCTATCTTTGTTTGGAGGGTCGCTTAAACTTACGCTTACTCTCCCTTTACGGATACAAAAAGGAAAATTTCGGTTTAATTTAGAAACATTTTTCAAAGTCAATTTTGTCAATTCCGCAAATGCTCGAAAAGGATTTAAAAAAATAATTCTAGTTTTTAAAGATAAATCTAAATTGTTTAGTTGAGAATAGAGAATAGAATATATATTAGAGTGGAATTTAAACAATCCATTGGTATGAATTTTGTCAGTCCCTTTCAGCCTGAAAGGAAGTTCAAAGTGTACAAATCATGTAACTGTTCACAAATTATATGCAGTAGAGTATACAGTATGTTCCCTAGACTATCCATTTCAATTTCGAATTTTTTAAAGCTGTTAAATAAACTTTATAAATTAAATGAAAAAACATCATTTGATTTATAGTTATATAAAAATCAAACAAATGAATTAATCAAATAATCAATTAATTAAATACCGTCGAGCTGACCAGCAGATAACCATTCCAGCTGGGGGACCCTGTTTTAATATAGAAGCTTATCATTCTAATCTTGGAAGCCGGGGCCCTCTAGTGGGCCTACTGCCTAGTTAAGTAATTTTGTACCGGTCCGGCCTAGGGCTGGGCAGCGTTTCCTTAACGAACGGCAACAAATGTAAATTTTTAAATCGTTAGTGAACAAAGATAATCGTTCATGAACAAAAGAATGGAAAATAATTTTGATTTGTTTGAATATTGTTTCTAATTTTTCCGCTTTTTTATAGGATTAGCTGAGAATGAACAGATTTCTGAAAAATTGGTGTTTTGAACGATTTTAGCAAACCGGTATCGATCGAACGGTTTGAAAAAAGTCTAAGCGTGCCCAGTCCTAGTCCGGCCAGAGACCGTACTGTGCAATAAGAAATCATGTGCGACATTTAAAAATAAAATTACACCACACAAACATAGTTTTGTCAAATTAGCAAAACAAAATTACCTTTATAACATTACACATTATAAGCACTAAATAAAACTTCTTTTCGAATCATTTATAGATGTAATGAGTAAGCTAATTATCCCTGGTAAGTAGGTCGACTAAACAGTCCTTCGACAGATCCGTGGCAGTTATATCAAGTTCCTAGAATTAAAGGGACTGTAACATAATTTCAAGTAATACTATTAAATTAAAGAATTCTAAACCCAATTCACATTGGTCTATTTTATTTCTCCAGCTTTTAATTTGTAAGATAATTCCGTGAAAACATCTGTAAACTGTAGATAAATAAGTAGCTAAATCTATACATAAATCATGAATGTGAAGATAAATCTGTGAATAGTTAATAAATGAGCAGATAAATCTATGAATAACTCTTTAAACAAATCTATGAATGAATGTGAAGATAAATCTGTGAATGGTTAATAAATTAGCAGATATATCTGTGAATAACTCGATGAATAAATCTATGAATGAATGTGAAAATAAATCTGTGAATAGTTAATAAATTAGGAGATAAATTTGTGAATAACTCTATAAATATCTACATTTATGAATGAATGTGTTAATAAATCAATTTTTCTCAAAATCCTTTGCTCCGTTGCTAATGATAAATGTTGACGGAATGATTTGATTAATATTTACAAATTTTCTTCAATTTTGTGAACAGAGTTTCAACTATGCAGAAAATATTTAGATATATGACAGAGATTCAGTCAGCAATGAAAATTTACAATTTTCATGACCAGGCCGGCTTTAAGGTGCTGCAAGGATTTGTCGTTTGATTTTTAATCACTATTTGTACATTTTATAACTATGACGCGTTTTTTTTCAGTTTAAAAGGAGTAACGGGAAATATCCTGATAAAATTTTTCGGTAGAGCATGCACATTTAAGTTCAATATGGTTTCCAATTTTTAAACAAATCAATGTTTTTCCAGCTTTTTGCAAATGATAAGACAAAACGATCTTTAAGATCGAAAATTAAAATTGTTAAAATTCGAAGATTAAGAGCTACAACATAAATTTCGGGTGATCTAAAATTATACTACACTGAATTATACTTTGTCCCGATTTAATTCTCCTTATGTTAAGTTTAATGTTACTGAGCACATGGTGATCTCACAATTACAATATATCAAAAATAAACTTTTATTTTTACCCGTAGATTTGAGGCATTATCCCACTCAACAGCCATAACATTCTCAGCCAATAGATTTGTTTGTTGAAGCATCAAGCATCTAAATATTGGTTTATTGTAGCATTAAGCATCTAAATATCAGTTTATTTTAGCATCAAGCATTTACATATTTGTTTGTTGAAGCATCAAGCATCTAAATATTGGTTTATTGTAGCATTAAGCATCTAAATATCAGTTTATTTTAGCATCAAGCATTTAATTACATATTTGTTTGCTGAAGCATCAAGCATCTAAATATTGGTTTATTGTAGCATTAAGCATTTACATATTTGTTTGTTGAAGCATCAAACATCTAAATATTGGTTTATTGTAGCATTAAGCATCTAAATATCAGTTCATTTTAGCCTCAAGCATTTACATATTTGTTTGTTGAAGCATCAAACATCTAAATATTGGTTTATTGTAGCATTAAGCATTTACATATTTGTTTGTTGAAGCATCAAGCATCTAAATATTGGTTTATTGTAGCATCAAGCTGCATCTATAGATGTATATTCATATTTATAGATATTAGTTTATCGTAGCATCAAACATCTAAATATTGGTTTATTGTAGCATCAAGCTGCATCTATAGATGTATATTCATATTTATAGATATTAGTTTATCGTAGCATCAAACATCTAAATATTAGTTTATTGTAGCATCAATTATTTAAATATTGATTTTTGCAGCATCAAGCATCTAAATATTAATTGGTTGCATCATCGAACATCTAAATATTAGATTATTGTAGATTGAAGCATCTAAATATTAATTTGCCGTAGATATATACATAACCATTTGGCTTGTCTGTTTGTCTGTCATTTTGTATCTAAAAAGCATTTGGCTTGTCTGTTTGTCTTTCAGTTTGTATCTAATAACCATTTGGCTTGCCTGTCTGTCTGTCAGCTTGTATCTAAAAAACATTTGGCTTGTCTGTTTGTCTTTCAGTTTGTATCTAATAAACATTTGGCTTGTCTGTTTGTCTGTCAGTTTGTATCTAATAAACATTTGGCTTGTCTGTTTGTCTGCCAGTTTGTATCTAATAAACATTTGGCTTGTCTGTTTGTCTGCCAGTTTGTATCTAATAAACATTTGGCTTGTCTGTTTGTCTGACAGTTTGTATCTAATATACATTTGGCTTGTCTGTTTGTCTGCCAGTTTGTATCTAATAAACATTTGGCTTGTCTGTTTGTTTGCCAGTTTGTATCTAATAAACATTTGGCTTGTCTGTTTGTTTGCCAGTTTATATCTAATAAACATTTGGCTTGTCTGTTTGTCTGACAGTTTGTATCCAATAAACATTTGGCTTGTCTGTTTGTCTGCCAGTTTGTATCTAATAAACATTTGGCTTCTCTGTTTGTCTGCCAGTTTGTATCTAATAAACATTTGGCTTGTCTGTTTGTCTACCAGTTTGTATCTATATAGAACCAATTGCGGCTAAATTGTTTTCTTGGTAACTCAGTCAGAAACATAAAATTTAAAAAAATTGCACGAGAAAATTTTAATACAGGGTGTCCCATATCAAATCGGACTAATTAACGGGCTCGTTTTTTGGACGACGATATTAATTTATTCATCGTCATTATAGATAAAACTCTGAAACTTGTAGCTTAGAACTCTAGCAGACAATAATTAACATGTCACATTTATTTAACATAAACATGGGGACCCTCAAGCAGGACACTTTCATCCGTGGCCTTCATGGACCCTTTGCGTCACTTTAACATGCGAAAATTTGATGAACATGTAGTTTATAAAAGTTCTTTGTTCAACGGTAAATCTTAGTTCGGCCGCCATTGTTAAAACAGTAACTTTGTACTTTTGTACCAAATGAAATCCAGATGAGATAGATAGATATTTTGAAAACTTAGTAAGCGCATCTCCAAAGAATATCGTCTTTTATGGAAAACGATCTCTTTATTAGTCCGAATTGATAGGGGACACCCTGTACAATGATGTTAATTAAATTCTACTTGTGAAACAATTCTTTTATTGATAAAATATTTTAAGTGTAAAAAGAAGAAAGGCCTGCAGAGCAGATAAACCAGTAACAAGACAAAACAACCCACTGCGATTTAATGGTCTCACGCTCTCAAACAAAAATCGTTGAGAATTTTGCCAATAACTTCGTAAAAACCACATCTAACAACAAGTGCTTTACAGTGCTAAAATTTACATGTAAAGGGCTACAGAAAAGCATAAGTGGGTTAGAGCGGTAAAATTTAAGCTTAGGGCGTTGCGACACTTCAAAGTCAGCCCTGTCTTAAAAATTGATGAGACTGTTTATAAGGAGGCTGAATCTATGTGAACCTTGTTACTATAAATCAGGGCGGAAACCGCCTTTGAAACTATAGTTTAATACATTTACAAAGTTTAACTGAATATTAGTATTTGAATTATTGAATTTCACCTCAAAAATTTGCAACGCTGGATTAGAATCTTGAGGCTTGCTCCCTGGACCTTAATATTAGATTAAATAAACCTTCGCAACAAGTTTATTAACATTTTTCTTAATATCTGAAAACCATAAATTTTTAAAAATTTCACTATAAAATGTCTACCTTGCTGCAGTAGTTGACTATCAAAACACTGAGCTGAATACAATTAGAACTACAATAGAAAGTTTTTAAACTATGTAAAAAAAAAGTTTAATCTACAATATTAATTTTACGTTCTTTTACCTGAATGCTTCTATATGAGAATCATCCACAAAGCTAACTCCGTACAAATTTATAACTCTACATAAAAAAATCTTCTATGTATATATTTTACTTGTTTTTCTGTCAGTTTGTATACAATAAACGTCAAAACGGCTGAACCGATCGGGCCCAAATTTGTGTGGCACCTCACATGACCCCAGGGAAGGTTTATAGATTCTCATACTTACAAAAGTTGTCTCAAAAAATTTTAGTTTTTCGTAAAATTTTGAAAATCCACAAAAAATTGTATATCAGCAACTTTTTTATTATGTTTTTATTATGCTGAAATAAAATATGAGCGCGCAGCGCCCTAATATCCTAATATATTAGATTTAATTAGATTAAATACAAAATAAAATACAATACGTATAATAGAAACAAAAAATACTAAAACGAAGGAAAAAAACAAGGTACAAATATTACCTAAGGTTAGGAGTAGCTTGCTTCAGTGTCCTAAGGTGGATTTTTTCTCAAATTAGTAGAAAAGTAAATTGTTCAAAAAATAAAAGTAAAAAAAAATATTTAAAAAATTAGAAAATCCATAATTTCCTGATGTTTAGAACCTCATAAACCTCCCCCTCCTCCTCCTCTCCCTATCAGACAAGAAAAATAGATTTTTTTTTGCTAAAGCAAAAATTTGTTTTAAATCCTTTTTCGTCTCAAAAATGCAAAAGTTAAAGAGTAAAAAAAGTCAAGAAACAAAATGGCACTACTCTACATTGCCAGAATTATGTATCCAATTCATTCCATATAGTATCTAATTTGTAATTTGAACCTTGAATCGTGAAAAAACAGGTGCTCCGTAGTTCTCAATAATCTTTAAAGATTTCAGAAAGGAATTAACTTAATCTGCTGGACCACAAACTGTACGGATTTGAGCTTTTTGAAAAAATTGCCAAACCAAAATGACATAATTTTTTTTCAGATAAATTTCTAGCTTTTCGTTTTAGTCGCTAAACAATATGAAAACAATATAAAAACAAACCAACGAACCTTTAAAAAGCAAATTATGTTTATGTAATGTAATGACCATTTTGGATTTGTGTAGGTCTATATTTCATTGTTCGTTAAATTGTGAAAAACAGTTGAGGATGGCAGGGTGTACAAAGAATATGTTATAATCCAACCTGTTCATAAGTTCCATAAAGATGTAACATCTCTGTCCCGTTTATAAAGTTGTAAATCTTTTTCATAAAGTTATCCAAAAAAATAACCTAGACAAAAATGGATTCGTATTTTCTTTAAATTCTATTTTAAAAACAAATAAAAAAGAATGTGCAAAAATTAACGGTTAAAGGGACTCAACGCGTAATTTTAAGTGACTCTCCATGCGAAGCTATCAATGTCCGATTTACAACGGCACCCTTGAAACCTTCATTTGATAAGAATGTGGAAGATAACGTGGTTTATCTGAATCAAAAAGTGTTTATTTCTGCAAATTCTCCTTTTTTCTTATAAGTTAGAAATGCGGAAGTCACTTTAGCAGAGAACAAGAAATAAAAACAAAAACAGTTTGAATACATACAAAAATTGGATATCTAATTCACATTTGATCTGATTATTGTTTGATACAGTTGTATATCGGGCATTGCCATCTTTGCATGGATGGTCACCTGAACTTACACAATCTTTAAAATATTCTAGAAAGAAACAAGTTTGACAAAGATTGTCAACCATCACACTATCAAATTTAATGATGTTTTCAAAGTCAATGCCAATGACAAAAATATATCGGCACAAGCACAAAGTAATAACACCCTGTAACAATTGCAAAGTAAATAACGATAAATTGACAAATTGAAATAATATTATCAGCGCAAATATAGTCTTAACTCTAGTTTAAAATATCAATTAAATCAAATACAAACATCTCAACGTGGAGATAGGTGATCATATATCTAAAACTGAATGAATCCAACCAATTAAACTCTAGTTTAGAATATCTATTACATCAAATACATATTACAAACACCCTGACATGGAGATAGGTGATCATATATTTATATCTGAATGAATCCAACCAATTAAACTAAAATAAATATTTTTTGTTACCTCACTTAAACAAAGGCAAAGATACTTAATCTTGGTAGGGAAAGCATTAAGCTCTGAGAAATCTGCCAACTGGGCGCCGTGAGAAAAATCTAGAAAAAAAGCATATCTATTTAATTAAGCTCTTTGCTCTTATAAAAATATATATATCTGTATTTGTATGTTAACTATAGCTGGCCAAACGGCTAGATCAAATTGGCTGATTTTTTTTTCAGGGAACTCTTGAGTACCCCAGAAGTATCAAAGGCTAAAACTTAGTTTTTTTCAAAATATTTTATTTTTCAGAAATCGATTTTTTTCTTTCAAAATTCGATTTAAACGTGGAACTTCATCTAGTTTCCAATATATATAATATATATCTATACTAGGCTTTAACCATCTTCTACTTAAACTTTTAATTCTGTCTCTGTCTTTGAGCATCTTCTCTTTGTACAATATAAAACAATAACAAAAATGTCAAAGATTTAATAATACTTTTTTGCGCATTTTAAAATTTAACAAAGGTCAAAAACTTTTGGACTAATAATTTGAGCCCGATCGGCTCAGCAGTCTTGACGTTTATTGGAAACAAACGGACAATAGGAAAATGTCTCAGACTTAAATTCAGATTAAAGACAAAAATCTAAATTAAATATGCATAATAACATAAATATACATTTCCATAAATATTAGAGTTAAATAATAAATTATGTATTTAGAGGGTAAAAACTTTGAAATATGTAAACTATAGAATAACAAAGGAATTGAGTTTTTGTCCCAAACTCTGATTTATTAATCCCTACATCTTTACAACCTAAGTTATTTCGAACCATGAATTCTGATGGATCAAATAATCTAAGTTTGAAATATCAAATGTTTACAGTATCTAGTTGTAGAGATATAGGTATTAGAAAATTTTAGTTTGTGGCAAAGACTCAATTCCTTTCAATTTAGTTTGTGAAGAATTGTACACCGGAGAATCAGACTGTTCATTATTTTTTAGGGTTTTTTTTAATCCTTGAAATATTTATAAAAAGATACAAATAATGAATGCTAGAATGTATCCTACCTAGAAGAAGATGGGTCAGGTTTAAAATATTTATAAAAAGATAAAAATAATGCATGCTAGAATGTATCCTGCCTTGAAGAAGATGGGTCAGGTTTAAAATATTTATAAAAGATACAAATGATGAATGCTAGAATGTATCCTGCCTAGAAGAAGATGGGTCAGGTTTAAAATATTTATAAAAAGATAAAAATGATGAATGCTAGAATGTATCCTGCCTAGAAGAAGATGGGTCAGATTTAAAATATTTATAAAAAGATAAAAATGATGAATGCTAGAATGAATCCTAACTAGAAGAAGATGGGTCAGATTTAAAATATTTATAAAAAGATACAAATGATGAATGCTAGAATGAATCCTAACTAGAAGAAGATGGGTCAGGTTTAAAATATTTATAAAAAGATACAAATGATGAATGCTAGAATGAATCCTTCCTAGAAGAAGATGGCTCAGGTTTAAAATATTTATAAAAGATACAAATGATGAATGCTAGAGTGTATCCTACCTAGAAGCAGATGGGTCAGGTTTAAAATATTTATAAAAAGATAAAAATGATGAATGCTAGAATGTATCATACCTAGAAGAAGATGGGTCAGGTTTGGACATTTATTCGCCAGCTCTGAAGATATCTTTATTTTAAACTCATAATCAAACTAAAGAGAAAAAATGGAATCAAAATAAAAAAGGAAATTAAAACAAGAGACTGTTTTTTTCTTTCTATATCTACAGAAAGGTTATTAAACGAAATCAAAACAAAACTAAAGATTTTCAGAAAAGCAAAAAAAAGCTTTAAGTTGAATAATACGTTTATATCGTTGGATATGTTGATTAATATGTTTTTTGTTAAATAAAAGATTGATCGTTTAAAGAAAAATATCAATTCCTTGGAGAACTTCTCTTGTTATTAGATCACATGGTAGCTCTAGGTAGCGTAGATTTGTGGTGAATCTGGTAGATATCAACTTTATCAACATATCTAGGTATATAATCTGGTAGATATCAACTTTATCAACATATCTAGGTATATAATGTGGTAGATATAAAGTTTATCAACATATCTAGGTATATAATCTGGTAGATATCAATAATATCAACATATATAGATTTATAATCTGTTAGATATCAACTTTATCAACCATCTAGGTATGCAATGTGGTAGATATCAACTTTATGAACATATCAACGTAAATAATCTGTATAGATGTCTACAGGAGGGTTTGATATTGGATATTGAAGATTTACAATCTTGTTTAAATATTGCTAAACACTATATTTACAGCAAGACACTCCTGGGCCCTAGATCTACCATTAAGAACGACAGGTCGATTATTCGGGTATGCTAGTTCAGGCCAACACCAGGAGTATAATAGCTGACCTGGTTCATACTGCTTCTAAACAGGCTATTTTTGATGTTAGATCAAAATACGAAATACGAAATTTAATTATGCCAATTTACTCGCTTAAGTTGGAAACAGATTTAACATTTAATCTCACACGCCGCCTATTAATGGAGATTTTTGAAGTGGTCTCAATCTTGAAAATTCGATTTTGTAGACGTCTGTTGAACCTTAATCCTCGATAGAATATGCATAGATACATGTAAATACTATTTTTCAACCTTGATTTTGAACAGAGAGTCCTGATATTTCTGGTCGAAGGGAAACGAACCCCCAAAGTCTTGAATCTTGTGCAATCATCTTCCATTTTTTACAAACTAAAAAACAACAAAAAATATGTTAAAAAATAATCTTAATTTCTGAATATTGAGATTACATTAGTTTTGTAAATCACTCCAATCCAGGTATTCGGCCGGGAATATACGCTTTCTAAAGGAATTGAGTCTTTGTAACAAACTCTGATTTTCTAATACTTACATTTTTTTCCACCTGATGGTGTAAAACTTTGATATTTCAAACTTAGATTTTTCATCTAACAGAATTCATAGTTTGACATATCTAAGTTCTACGGCATTGGATTACAAAGATATAGAGATTAGAAAATCATAGTTTGTGACAAAGACTCAATTTCTTTGTACTGGCCCGCTCCGTAAATTCGTACTGTACTGGGATTCTCTTGTCCCCTTTGGGATGAGAATAAGATTCATATAGACAATGTCTATCTAGTTTGCAGTGCTTCCATTTATAAGTTTTACATAAGTTATTAAATGCAGAAAGTGACGCATTTTTTTAAATACTTTCGCTATTGGGCAATTTTAAAGTACTTTATTACCCGATTCAAACTCTCATTCCGATACCATTTATAACTTTGTAACCTTATAGTATAAACCTTTATGATCTTATTGTTTAAAATATTAAAGGTATACGAACTAAGGTTTACATTGATATAAAAAGGCTGAGACATTTAAAAATTAGAGTTTGAGACGAGTAATTAATTAGTTTACCTATAGAGTAATTAATTAGTTTACCTATTGAGTAATTAATTAGTTTACCTATTGAGTAATTAATTAGTTTACCTATTGAGTAATTAATTAGCTTACCTATTGAGTAATTAATTAATTTACCTATTGAGTAATTAATTAGTTTACCTATTGAGTAATTAATTAGTTTACCTATTGAGTATTTAATTAGTATGTCTATTGAGTAATTAATTAGTTTACCTATTGAGTAATTAATTAGTTTACCTGTTGAGTAATTAATTAGTTTACCTATTGAGTAATTAATTAGTTTACCTATTGAGTAACTAACTAGTTTACCTATTGAGTAATTAATTGGTTTACCTATTGAATAATTAATTAGTTTACCTATTGAGTAATTAATTAGTTTACCTATTGAGTAATTAATTAGTTTACCTATTGAGTAATTAACTAGTTTACCTATTGAGTAATTAATTGGTTTACCTATTGAGTAAATAATTAGTTTACCTATTGAGTAATTAATTAGTTTATCTATTGAATAATTAATTAGTTTACCTATTGAGTATTTCATCATATCCCTGTGGCTCAAAAATGAAAAAACTCTCAGCAAAACCTAAAAAATCCAAGTAATATATAACAATTTAAAAACACGAATACGACATTTATTTGCATGAAAGTAGGATATTTTCCAGTTCGACTAACGCTTTCCAAACGTATTTTAGCATCAAAATGAAAAAAAATATCGTCAAATGATATGGATTAAAACAACCAGCTTCACTTTAAACTTCTTGATTCTATTAACGTATTCTTAGCTTGACATACAAAAATTAAAAAAATATTATTTTAAAAAATATTACCTTATCTGGAAGGTCTGCTATGCAGGAGGGATTCTTCAAAGGTGCTCCCATTTTCACTAAAATAAACCTAGTCTAATTCTAGAATTTGCTGAAATAATGTTTACGCATCTTTTGCTTTTAAAATTCTATACAAATATGCAATTTAATAATTCACGTTTGTACACTATTAGTAATACATAGGACAAAATCCTTTGAGATAAATGTTGACGCATCTCTGCGTTTATATGTAAATAGCCAGCTTGAATCTGAAAGTTCAAGCCATAATAAGGCCCTACGACAGCTTAGACCCAAGTCGTATTTTCGCCGGCTCTGATAGTAAACAAATTAAATTTTTGATATATTGAGATTTGAATTAATTTCACATATATTCTTCTCTTTTATTACTTTTATTCTCCTCGTCTTTTTTTTAACTTACCTTCTCTTTCATTAATAACTCCCTTCTCTTACTTTTATCATTCACTTATTTTTCTTTAATCCTACTCTTTTCTTTCTTTTATCCTTCCCATATCTTTCTTTGATTCTTTTCTCCCCTTTCTTTAATTTGTCCCTTCTCTTTGTTTAATCCTTCCCTTCTATTTATTTATCCTTTTATTTTCTTTTAATTGGCCTTTTCTTCTCTTTCTTTTACATTTCCCTTCTCTTTCTTTTATCCTTCTCTTATGTTTCTTTTAACCTTCCCTTCTATTTATTTTATCCTTCTCTTTTCTTTTATTTTGCCTTTTATTTGCTTTCATTTATCCTTCCCTTGTTTTTCTTTTTATCCTACTCTTCTCTTTCTTTTATCCCTCCCTTCCATTTATTTTATCCTTCTCTTTTCTTTTATTTAGCCTTTTATTTGCTTTCATTTATCCTTCCTTTGTCTTTCTTTTTATCCTACTCTTCTCTTCTATTTATTTCATCCTTGTCTTCTGTTTCTTTTATCCTTTCCTTTTCTCTCTTTTGTCCTACTCTTCTCTTTCTTTTATCCCTCCCGGCCTTCGCTTTCTTTAAAGGGAGTGTTCGCGAAAAATGAAAGGGGGTATAGGCTTAATGCGATAAAAAAGCGCTTTTGATCGCTACTAATCTTACTTCTATCTGTTGCGTCTATGAGGAGAAAATTGTTAATGACGTCTCATACCGAATAACTTAGCGTCCATACAAATTGAGAAAATTGCAACACACGACTTAGACCGTAAAAAATCAATTTAATTTCAAACAAATCATTCAGATATTACAACCTATAGTCATCGATTATCTTCGCCACATTTGTATATAGTTGATATTTTATAATATTTTTGATTTCGTTTTTTTAAAGATATTTCTCTGGCGCTGGATTTTCGAACATTCCTGGAAAATATGAAAATGTCGTCTTCATTATTAAAAATCCTCGAAATAGGAATAACAGTAACTATCAAAAATAGAAAAAAATATGAAATATCAACTAAATACGAATGCGTCGAAAAATTATGGATGATTATCGGTTGTAATAACTGAATGATTTGTTTGGTTAATTAAATTGATTTTTTTACGATCCGAGTTGCAACTTTCTGCATTTGTATTGACGTTACGTTCTTCGGTATAAGTCGGTTTTAACAATTTTCTCCTTATAGACGCAACAGATAGAAGTAAGATTAGTAGCGATCAAAAGCGCTTTTTTATCGCATTAGGCCTATAGCCACTTTCATTTTTCGCGAACACTCCCTTTAATCCTATCCTTCTCTTTCATTTATCTTTCCCTACTCTTTCATTAATCTTTCCCCACTCTTTCATTTATTTATCTTTCCCTTCTCTTTATTTAATCCTTCCCTACTCTTTCTTTCATTAATCCTTCCCTTCTCTTTCATTTATCCTTTCCTTCTCTCTCACTTTCTATTTGAATCTATTTCCCCTGAAATGTTAACATATTAATTCATGTCGAATCCCCATATCAGTTTAGATGAATATTACAAGCTAAAATCTTCAAGAATTAAAGTATTTTCTTTCAATATTAAGTCAACTCTAGAATTGTACATGTTAGACCCCCCCCCCCTGGAATGAAAATGTGACAATTCCATCCAATTTAAATCTAAATGTTTGATTTTTCAACTTGCAGATCTTTAATTTGCATAGATTTCAAGCATAGACTTGACAGGATGCAGTTCAGAGTTAGTTAACACTCAAACTTCTTATTCAATATAGATATATAGATAGATAGATATTAGATACAGAGCGTCCCATATCATATTAGATTATCTCCAATCTTTAACACCTAAATACGCACATTATACTAAAAAAATCTAGCATTTTCTGCAAAAAAAATTTCTATTAGACTTATTAAATTTTTCAAAATGATTCATTCTTCTTAAATTTTCTGATTTGTCCCCCAAATCGTAATTTAGACCCATTGACGCGGTCTAATTTTATGTGGGACACCCTGTACGTGTACGTACAGTTTATTGTATTGCATATAGATGGATATAGAAACTATCTAAAAACCCTATAAATCATTAAAAATAAATCAGGCTGAGTGTGATTAATTTGAAATATATTTCCGGTTTAAATCATAGCACGGTAATTCCAGGTCCAGGTCAGAGAGCCTATATTATCTAACCTTCAAGTATTGATTTTTAATTTATGTTTTGCTTTACGTACTTTTGTAGTAATTAAGTATGAGGTCTAACTTTGTTTTTTAAACGCTATTGAATTAAGGAATTGATCTCTTTAGGAATCCACGACTTAAGTTGTGTACAGTACTCGCCTGGTCCGTACAGTACTCGCCTGGTCCGTACAGTACTCGCCTGGTCCGTACAGTACTTGCCTGGTCCGTACAGTACTCGCCTGGTACGTACAGTACTCGCATGGTCCGTAACCAGAAATAAGATAGGGTGTACACTGTACAGAGATCTATTAAAAGTTAGAATATGCGATATTTTCCACAGAAGGTTCCATTGTGTACAACTGAAGTACACGACCAATAAACACACTTCTGTATTCAGGGATATTTAAAGATCCTTTGGATACGAATTACAAAACCTTCAAAAATAGACTAAATTCATAAATTTTATGTTTTAAATTAAAAAGTTAGAGTATTTTTTCAAAAATTGTACAACATACCCCTTGAATCGGTTTTATATTCAATAAGAGGCCGTTAGATGGCAGTCAAAAACCTTTCGTGGTAATGTAGCATGTTGTGCTTGGACAGCTATAGGCCTGCTTAGCCTATCCAGTGAAAGCTTATGAGCAGTCTGTGTATAACTAGTCTGTGCCTGTATCATAAACCAATGATCGAAAACCCGGTTTTATTCATATTTCAGAAACCAATATTTTTGTTCCATTACCTAGTTTGTTTTTAATCCGCCCAAAACTATCTGTAGTAAAATATCAAGAACTCAACACACACAATAGTGTCTTTTCCATTATAATCAATAATCATTGATCATGAGCTTGATCATGGCCGCTGTGCAAGAATACTGATTTTTCTTTTACGATAGATTATTATATTTATAATTTATTTATATTTAAAAATCAATGTTTTCTATTTGTGCATAATTTTGCATATTTTTTCTCTTTTCTTTTGGAAACCTGTATTTTCAAAAAAAATTATTTAAACAAATTTTAACTGCACCATTTATATATATATGTATTTATATCTTTGTGTGTGAATAAATCTTTATAATAATAAAATCAATTATGAAACCATCAATTTATCAGTTAATATTTGCAAAAGCAGATAAATTTTCACAGAAAATATCATAATTTCAATTTTATATGTAATTGGGGTTAAAATGCTGAAAGCTTAGTAATGTCAAATGACGGCTGATTTGGAGTCACAATTTTAAAACACATTATATAAGAATGTCTGGTCCTGCTAGAGTTATGTCTATTTTTTGGTAAAATCCTGTTTTATTATTCCGATTTTTCACACAAAATCTATAAACCGCCCTGAAATGTAAATTATATATTGTAGTTGGTTTAGCATTTTATAATCAAAACATAAACAAACAAATCTGAACTCAAGCAGACAAAGCAATCTACGAATTGAAGCTTTGAATCCCAATATGTAATATGGATCATCATTTAACTTAATTTTTTAACTCAATTATTTAACTTAATCATTTAACTTAATCATTTAACTTAATCAAACTTCATTTAAACTGACGATCTCTGACTCATCACTCAATTTCCATGTTTTTTGGAAAATCCTGTAGAAAACAGGACTTTAACTTAAAAATCCTGTAGAAAACAGGACTTTAACCTAAAAATCCTGTAGAAAACAGGACTTTAACCTAAAAATTAGGTATAACTACAGCTTACATTTTGTTTTTAAGATATTTAATAATATTACAGTGGAATTTTAACTAAGTTCTTAAAGAAAGCGTTAAAAATGTGGTTTAATTGTAATTTTAGTAAATATATACAACACAAATATACACTTTTTCACTTTTTATGTACAAACTATACTGTGCAATGTACATTTGTAGGCTGTACGGTCGTATCAGCTTACACTCTACACTATATAGTTGTGTAAAATGTACGTACATAGTACAGTGTTCGATCAGATATAACACAGCTGTTCTACTTCTCTAACCTAGGACAATACTGTAGCTGAACTATACCTGGATACACTCCGCTCAGCTCAGTAACCGGCCTCGCCCATCCTTCCACTCCCTCCCCCCTCTTCTCATCGTCCCTCCCTCGCCTATACCTGGGCACACACCTGCTAGCTAACAATACTCTCTTTTATCTGTCTGCCAACCTTTCCATTTATCTATCTATCTTTAGAACTTTCCAGACAATTTTTTTCGATTTTTTTCGATTTAAATCTTAGATTTTCTTAACTCTAAATATTGGCAACTTGACGGTGTAAACTTTTGATATTTCAAACTTTGATTATCTGATCTATTAACAGAATTCTTAGTTTGAAATATTATAAGCTGTGCTACATTGAGTTCTAAAATATAGAAATTAGAAAATCACATTTTGTGGAGAAGACTCAACTCCTTTGGTTGAAAAAGAATAGGCTATATCTAATTTACTATCCTTTACTATTTAAGAAAAAACTAAAAATTCGACTGAGAATTTATTTTAATTTTGAACACATTAAGTTTAAGGCCAATAATTCCCAAATACATACATATGCTTAAAGGGACTGTAAAGGAAAAATGAAAGGGGGTATAGGCTGAAACCTGATAATCTCAGGCGTTGAACGATACATATAAGACATCTATCTAATGTTCCTGTCTCGAGAAATTAATATACAACCGCACTGTGTTAAAATTATACCAAAGGTATATATGTAAGATATACGCCCGTATCACGCAAGGTAATAATGCAGTATACTGGTCACGTGATACGGAGACACATGACAATAATACTGAACTGCCATTGGTTGGAGTTCAGGTGACATGTTCTGGACGCATAAATAATATTATCAATTATATCTATTAAAATGAAAAATTATTAAATTCAAATAAATAAGAGCAAACTTGAGTTTCTCAGACTCCTCTGGGATATCGTTGTTTTCAGATTGGTTGCGTATTGTTTAATATATGATCTGTTAAATACTACAAATCTTATACATTATCTAAACTATCTACGTTTTGGTATAATTTTGACATGGTTTTATATCAATTTCTCGAGACAAGAACATTAGATGGATGTCTTTAAGGTATCGTTCAAAACCTAAGATTCTCAGGTTTTAGCCTATACCCCCTTTCATTTTTCCTTTACAGTCTCTTTAACTATGATTTAATTAATATTAATTACCAATATTTGTATTGGCCTAAATTGTTGCAGTAGTTGATTCCGGATATATGTATAGTTTGATAACACAGGAAAATATGTTCAATTGTTATTCGGTAATAAACAAACAGTGTCATCATTTATTGAAATAAAATATTACATTAAATTCATTGAAAACTAAAATTTGAATAAACTGTAAACTCATTTCAAGTTTTCTCTCTTGCACATTTTCAGTTTCCGTAGTTGGAACTTTTGTGTTTTGAATCTGGGGATCAAGTATTAGTCTTCATCTTATAGGATTTAATCTTCATCTTATAGGAATTAATCTTCATCTTATTGGAATTCATCTTCATCTTATTGGAATTAATCTTCATCTTATAGGAGTTAATCTTTATCTTATAGTAATTAATCTTCATCTTATAGGAATTAATCTTCATCTTATAGGAATTAATCTTCATCTTATAGGAATTAATCTTTATCTTATAGGAATTAATCTTTATCTTATAGTAATTAATCTTTATCTTATAGGAATTAATCTTCATCTTATAGTAATTAATCTTTATCTTATAGTAATTAATCTTTATCTTATAGGAATTAATCTTCATCTTATAGTAATTAATCTTTATCTTATAAGAGTTAATCTCCATCTTACAGGAATTAATCTTCATCTTATTGGAATTTCTAAGGATTAACCTGATTCCTCTTCGATATCCCGTATGGTTATTATCTGCAGGGATAACTTTAACTAAGGAATCCAGCATTGATCCTCAAATTTAAAAATGCCCACATCGGATACCGAGATCAAGCATTCATGATTAACAATTTCTACATAAAAGTTCCGATCTCTGTTTGCACATTTAGCTTTTCACTTTTGTCTAATTATGATTATTTTATTTGTTTTAAAGGAAATAAAAAGATGAGTTCTCGAGCTAGTTATGAATCTAATACAAGCCTTACCAGGACGCATAGAAGGCCCAATGTTGATTCTCTAGGAAATTCAAATTAAGAATGATTTTTTAAAAATTAAATATTTTCTAGAATTTCATCGTTTTTCATTAATTACTTCCCATGGACAAGATATTTCATCCTCAACTAAGCTTTCGGTGCGTTCTGTAGTAATTTGCAGTACACTGACCGAAGATATAAGTCTTATTTATTCTATAAATGACAATTTGAATAGGGGAAGAGATTGAGCGAATTTCTTCAGGTAAATAAAAAAAATAAGAAAAGTTAACTTAAATTGTTTTTTTCTGTATATATAGAGTTTCATAATTATATATTTTTTTGAATATTTTGTTCAAATGATATAGTCGTTACAGTTTTTCTTTCAGATTTCAGATTTGGTAAAAGATTGGGATTCTGTAATTTAAAAAAAAAATCCTATAAAATATAAAATGCCAAAGTTAAGCTTTAAATTATTTTTGTTTTAGTAGAAGTTGAGGGAGTTGAGAGGATTGAGGAGGTGGATAGAAGCCGACACTCAGCATATCATATTCTTAGGTAGATCATCTTCACCAAGGATGTAAGGCAAGGAAAGTTATTTCAGAAGTGTACACATCTTTTGTACTTCAGTGTACTGTCTCTGGGCGGTAATGTAAACACAAGACGGATGTTACAGCCTGACATGAGATCCATCTTTCACATAAAAACTGATGCATCTATTCTTGTTTACAAATTCCGCCCATTGAGAACTGGTTTCAATATGTACGCAGAGTATACACGACCGCAATTAACTTTCCTTGCATTACACCCTTGATCTTCACCCACTATAAGATACTCAAGAAGGATGAGACTTATGGGACCCCTGTCGATTGTACAATATTTTTTCATAACTTCTGATATTCATTAATCCCTGCAAGTTACAACTGCCAACTTGTTTTTTTTTCATAACTTCTGATATTCATTAATCCCTGCAAGTTACAACTGCCAACTTGTTTTTTTTCATGACTTCTGATATTCATTAATCCCTGCAAGTTACAACTGCCAACTTGTATTTTTTAATAACTTCTGATATTCATTAATGCCTGCAAGTTACAACTACCAACTTGTATTTTTTTTTCTGCAAAGTTATATTCATACTAGAGCTTATGAACCCAGCTTCCCTGGATCCTAATCCTTCTTTATAATAAAGCAAAGCAAATAAATACCCTATTCAAAATTTAAGGCAAATTGGTCAAGAGGTTTCAGAGATATAATTTGGCATTAAAACAACATAACACTTCTTATCAGTGCTAGCTTGGAAACCCATATTTCTCTGGAAACTAAGTTTTCCTTTAAAAGACAACCAACTCAACAAAGAGCTTGCAAAGCTTAAAACAGTTTAAAATATTAGGTAAATTTGTCAAGGGTTTCATGAGTTGTGATCTGACACACAATACAGCAGGCAAACAGATATAACTACTTTATTTATGTAAATTTCTAGGGTAGCATTTTCAATTCACAACTATTCACAAAGCGTTGTCTGATCCAGAGTGAATAAAATTTCCATGATTTCTCTTAAGAATTTGTTATTTTTAAAACTGGTTTCTCTGCAAAAGGAGAATAAGATACTATTCTAGCAAGATAAAGCGACGAGATAAAGGATCAAAGGATACCGTTGGGAGATTCAGATAAAGGATCAAAGGGTACGCTTGGGAAACAGACATGGCCATTTGCCATTGTAAAATTAGGGTCACTGTAAACTTGAAAGACAGTACCAATAACCCAGGGGGGTTAGATCTTAGCTACCTGTCCGTGTGTATTAGCCCAAGTGTACACTTGGGACAGTTTACTGATAAAGGATATTATGAGATTATGGCCTAATCATACAGTACAAACATCAAATATGCAGTACGCTTTCGAAGTAAAACTGTATGGGGAGGTTTTGTATCTTGAATTACTTAGTTTTCTCTGAACGAAAATGTAATCCTGCATACGATAAAGGTGTATTGGATTTCAATAGTTAAATGGAATATTTTCAGAAATCACCACTGAGTACTGTAATATACAGATTGACCTTACAAAAGTGGAGAACATGGCCTGTACAATTAGTAAAGGATTAGCGTACATCATCACTCTATATACTATATAACCTCGTTGCAATAACCATACAAGATGCTTCTGGAATTATGATTCATTATTTTATTCTGTTTGTTTATAGGAAAAATGTCCGAAGAGCCACAAGCACAATCCGTAGTATGGTTAGGTAAGTAATTAAAAAAATAGTTAAAAAGATCATTGATGTATGTTCTCCATAACTAATTTTTCATTCCAGCGATAGAGGATCAACTGATGATGATCTAGGTAAATATATATATATATATATATATATGTTAATTTGACATAACTGCCCAAACGGCTAAACCAAATTGGCTTAATTTTTTGGCGGGAATCCATGGGCTATCCCTGGGGATAACAAAGGCTACAAAATCGATTTAGTTTCAAGATGCAAATTCCCTCCCCCCCATTTTTTCCAAATATTTTTTTAATTCCACGGGCAATGCCGGACACTATAGCTAGTAAAATATATTCAAAAAAATCTTATTGTCCTTGTATTGGAAATAAAAAACCTTTATTTTTTATTCTTCGAACTGAATGTATGATTTCTCAGATAATAATATGTTTTTGCAACAAGAATTAACTGAAGAGGAGGTGCGGAAAAGACAGGTTGGATTACAACATTCGTCAGCGTAAACTTTAGTAAAGGGACTTAAGTTATAATTTGAAGTTACAAAATTAGTTGTTCCTTTTCTCAAAGTTAGTTTTAAAAGCTTTGTCTGATCAAGAAGAAATAAATATTTATGTTACTCTTTTTATAGATTCAACATTTTCAATTTCAATTTACAAAATTGATTTGCGTATTTCTGCTGTACAAATAATAGGAGAAAATTATCATTATTAAACACTTTTAAAAATAGAACAACGGTGATGTCTTCCCCATTATTGATCAGACATCGCATTTTTTGTTTTTAAAGGTATGGTAGTTATTTATAAACAAAAAATAGTTCATATAAAAAATTATTTGTCTTGAGATTTCTAAAATGTGGTTAGGTATTGTTGTATCCTCAAAATTTGACAGAGATATGAAGAAATTAGTCTATATTTATCATTGTGATTTATTGAATAACGAGTTTAATTCTATATCCATATCTTATCTTTACACCGTGTAAGTACATACCAGAAAACCTAGATAAGTCAATTAATTCTAACGTATTTAGGCAGAAAAATCTATGTAAATCAATTAATTGTAACGTATTTAGGCAGACAAATCTAGATAAATCAATTAATTCTAACGTATTTAGACAGAAAAACCTAGATAAATCGATTAATGCAAATCTATTTAGGCAGAAAAATCTAGATAAATCAATTAATTCAAATGTATTTAGGCAGAAAAATCTAAATAAATCAATTTATGAAATGTATGTAGGCAGAAAAACCTAGATAAATCAATTAATGCAAATGTATTTAGCTAGAAAAATCTAGATAAATCAATTAATTCAAATGTATTTAGGCAGAAAAATCTAGATAAATCAATTAATTCTAACGTATTTAGGCAGAAAAACCTAGATAAATCAATTAATTTAAATGTATTTAGGCAGAAAAATCTAGATAAATCAATTAATTCAAATGTATTTAGGCAGAAAATCCTAGATAAATCAATTAATTGTATTTAGACAGAAAAACCTAGAGAAATCATTTAATGCAAATGTATTTAGGCAGAAAACCCTAGAAAAATCAATTAATGCAAATGTATTTAGGCAGAAAAACCTAGATAAATCAATTAATGCAAATGTATTTAGGCAGAAAAATCTAGATAAATCAATTAATTCTAACGTATTTAGGCAGAAAAACCTAGATAAATCAATCAATTTAAATGTATTTAGGCAGAAAAATCTAGATAAATCAATTAATTCAAATGTATGTAGGCAGAAAATCCTAGATAAATCATTTAATGCAAATGTATTTAGGCAGAAAACCCTAGATAAATCAATTAATTCTAAGGTATTTAGGCAGAAAAACCTAGATAAATCAATTAATTCAAATGTATTTAGGCAGAAAAATCTAGATAAATCAATTAATTCTAACATATTTAGGCAGAAAAACCTAGATAAATCAATTAATGCAAATGTATTTAGGCAGAAAAACCTAGATAAATCAATTAATTCAAATGTATTTAGGCAGAAAAACCAGGATAAATCAATTAATTGTATTTAGACAGAAAAATCTAGATAAATCAATTAATACAAATGTATGTAGGCAGAAAAACCTAGATAAATCAATTAATGCAAATGTATTTAGGCAGAAAAACCTAAATAAATAAATTAATCCAAATGTATGTAGGCAGAAAAACCTAGATAAATCAATTAATGCAAATGTATTTAGGCAGAAAAACCTAAATAAATAAATTAATCCAAATGTATGTAGGCAGAAAAACCTAGATAAATCAATTGCAAATGTATTTAGACAGAAAAACCTAAATAAATCAACTAATGCAAATGTATGTAGGCAGAAAAACCTAGATAAATCAATTAATGCAAATGTATGTAGGCAGAAAAATCTGTTCAAGTCTCCGTAAATTCGCATAAACCTTCTTAAAGATGCTTATTGCTTGAATTTCTTTCAGTCGACTTTCAAGCATTAAGACTTATGTTCCAGGAAGCCTTTGAAGCGATGAGCAGAAAATTAAATGAATTTATGGACTTAGAGAAAAAGTAAGACCTTATTTTTTTGTTTTGTTTTTTAAAACTTGACACTACTGTATTTTAGGCATTTAGAGCATCTTGAGAAAATTGTAGAGTTTCTATCAGCTGTGGAATTAGCTAAAGATGACAAGTTTATTGTCACAATGCCGAAAGATCTAAAGTAAAATAAAATTACATATTTGGAATTAAAAGATTATTCGTAGTATATTTTTTTCTTCAAAAATCCAATTTACGTATTTTGTTTTTAAAGTCATTTCTTTTTAATATATTTGGCTAAAGTTTGTTTTACAATACAGGACAAGATACAAAATTGTGTTTGGCAACATCATCTCTATTCGGGACTTCCATAAGAACGGGTTTACTCAGGTATTAAAAACTTATCAATGTTTCATCAAGTACGGAGAAACGGTAGTAACAACAAGAGATTTAAAAGACAAAAGACGGCCCGGATTTTTTAAAGCAAATACTAGCAATTAAAAGCCTAGATTTCTTCAATTTCAAGATAAAAGTTTTCTGCAATTATTCTACAAATAAAATTCGTTAACAATCCCTTTAAAGAGCCTGGTGAGTGCCCTGGGGAATCCTGTAGAGTTGACCCATCTTTTCAAGAAGAGACAACAGAGGATAAAGGAATTGTAAGGACTTTTACATTTTTTTTTAAATTCAAAAACTTTTATTAAATCAATGTAAGATTTATGGTATTTTGTAGTTTATTTGTTTGTATTTGTTTAGATATTCTAAATATTACATAAACAAACCAAGATCTGATTATGTTCTAAACGAATTCAGTGACTTTTTTCAGGTAGATCAATAAAATCGTCCATTTGGCAGCAAAAGTTGATGCGCGTGAACCCCCCCCCCCCTCTATTTTTTAGTCCTAGCAGGAACCTTGATTTTTTTTACTTTTAATGAAAAGTAATTCAAAAGAATTCTTGCAATTTTTTCTTTTTTAATCGGAGAAAGGGTAGAGTATAGAATGCTGATAGACAGTTTGTACAGGGGAATTGTACAGAACCCTTATCATTGAACATAAAGGTTAACATGTACATTTAAAGAAGAGGGGGATTTTTGTAGACGTCATTTTAAGCATGAATGAAAATGCAGAAACCAATTAATGTACATTGTCAAGTCGTTTTTCTAACTCCTTGTGCAAAGTTCAAATATTCAAAAAATATTTAGCAATATGAAAAACATCACGCAAAACATTCAAAGAGCCATTCTTTTGATATAAAAAGGGGTTCGAGAATACTGAAAATTATAAGCCCAGCCAAGCGCGCGATTCCTTCCATTTCATCCTACAAGAGGGGTGGGGCACATGGGGGCGTGGTCCACCCCCCCCCAGGTTCGGCCCTAACTTGTTTGCTAAAAATGTTATTGATGTATCTTAAATTTGTTAACCTTATTTTGGTTTTTTGACATAGCATAAGTTGGAAGAATTTAAATTGTAATTTTTTGACTAAAAAAGCCTGGTTCCCAGCTAGATGTGTCACTATCTCTGTTGAAGTTAAACACTTTTGAATTGATGAAATAAAGTTTTTGAATTTCAAAAAATCCATTATCATATACAAAAGTTTTTTGTCCCAAAATATTTTTTGTGCTCCAAATTAAGAATTTTACTCAGAAAAATTGTTATTTTTTCTCACGAGCAATTTCTATTCATGTGCATGATAAAAATTTAACATCCAATATGCCTCTCTGTTTATGTGATAAGTGAATTAACTTGGAATGAAAGGTCATGAAACCTTAACAAGATTATGTTTAAGCTTAAGATCACGTGAATTTAATGGTTCTGTCAATATTCCAGAAAGCTAGAACTTTCGATCACAATTTCTCCTATTAAACATAATTTTTCAGCCTTCTTTCTTAAATACTTTTTTGCCAGCATATACGTTATGAATAAAAAGTATTAAACAAACAAATTCGTAAGTTTAAAGATTGTTAAAATATAAACCAAAACGCGTATGATTTCAAATAGAAGAAACCGAATGCCTCTAACTCTGTTTAGTCAGGGGTGAGATATATACAGTGGCCGTGGGCTGTCATCCCCCCCCCCTCCGAACACCCCATCTTTACGCCCTTGATATGAAAAAATTATGAAATGTTCCTTAAAGACAAATCCAATTCGGAAAATATGTTACAGTCTATAAAACAAAATATGCGTTGGTTGGTCTAGCTTCCCATCCTTCTTTCAAAAAATATTTTCACAGATGACATAAGCCGTGCAGGGATAGTCTAGCTCTATTGCAGAAATGTTGATTTTTCAAAACTTTAAAATTGTAAATTATTTATACAAAATTCATATTTTACCTTGGTATAAGCTCTTATGTTTTGGATAAGTATTGTTATGCCCATCGGATAATTTTTCAAGTTTACTGATGATCGTATAACTTCTTAATTTGCAGTTTTATACAACAAATCTCTCATGCTATGGTATAGAAAAACTGTCTACTGTTTACATACCCCAGATCTGTGTACACAGATGCCGCAACTCTCATTTATCCGATGTACTGTATGTCACTACATGATCTATACCTAACACCGATTCCCTTCTGTCCCTGATCTCTGTCCTTATTGCAAAGACGACGGATTACATCCCTTGTTCTTAATGCATAGGGTAGGGCATAGGACGGTAAAAAGACCAGTCAGTGTTTGAAGAAAATCTAAAACATTCCGCAACTTTTTTGTTGTTTAAGCTTCAGATTAAAAACCTACTATTTTTAAAAAACTTTAAAAAACTTGAATTATCAACGTGTGTCAAATCCATTTGTCAGAAAATTTTTCCCGAAATATTTTTACATTTTTAAAATTCAAAATTGAATTAGCAAAGTAAGTTGTCTAATTTTGGACTAAATTGGACAAAAAACTTGCATTGCAACCCTATACATTTACTTAAGTTGTTTACTAGGGGAACTCCCCCCCCCCCCCCCCAGGATATACTTAGATTCAGACCCAGCCTTTATAGGCTTTATTGTTTGTCAAAAACTGTATCTTCAGGTTTAAAATCGATCTGTTTTAAAGGAAATGGAGCAGGTTCAACAGTTTGAGAGTATTGGGTTCAGATATGACTCCGAGCTTACAGTTCCAGTACAACATTTACAAAGGTAGTTTCAGGGACAAAATGTAGTAAATATGAGATTCAGTTGAACTATACGTAGACTTGATTTAACTACTTTTCTTCAAGTACAGTCGTCGTCGTAATTATCAATACAATGAAGACGACTTTCTATTAAAAATTTTATTTCTAACAATTGCTTTTTAACAGCATGGATACACACATCATGGAAACAAAGTAAACTTATCAAATAACACCTTTTTTTGATAAAAAATTTCGATTTCATTGTATTGATATAGAAGCCGACCATTGTAGTTTAACAACTTCTCCGTTCTCATAAAATCTGGTCCCTCTGTTCTTATTTTTCATCTTATGTTTTTTACTGAAATGATTACGTCGAATAGGTTTCTATTGTTAAGCTGAAATATTACTTGACAAAGGAAATGATTAGTTACTCGACATAAACTCTAATTTTCTTATAACTTTAACTTTGTAACCTGATGGTGTAAACCTTTGATACTTCAAACTTTGACTGTTTAATTATGCAGCATTCATAGTTTGAATAATTAATATCTTTCGATGTATCAGCATTTAAAAGATCTTTATGTTCCTCGAGTTTGAGATGAGTTGAGGCTGGGTTGGTTGTTTCCTACTATTTGTATTATCTTCAGATATCCAATTCTTCTGGAAGGTTTGATCTCTTCAAGTAAACAAGCAGGAGAACTGGAGTACATGGAGTACTTTACTCAAGTATACAAGGTATATATTATATAGAACTGGAGTACATGGAGTACTTTACTCAAGTATACAATGTATATATTATATAGAACTGGTGTACATGGAGTACTTTACTCAAGTATACAAGGTATATATAATATAGAACTGAAGTACATGAAGTACTTTACTCAAGTATACAAGGTATATATTATATAGAACTGGTGTACATGGAGTACTTTACTCAAGTATACAAGGTATATATTAAAGGTAAATATTATACTAGCCTGGAAACCCAGCGTTGCCCAGGTTACATAAGTTGATCCCACCGTTTACCCGCACTTGAACGATTTACTGGAAAACTAAATTGTCGCCATTAATGTCGACCCACTCATTTAAGAATCTTTAAACCAAGCTAAGAATATTCCTGTGGGTCTCCCAAGTTCCCCAATTAAAATTAGAGGCAAATCGGTCCAGGGGTTCCTGAGTTATGATCGGACAAACAAACAGACAGACACCATACAGAGATTACAACATTATATAGATATAGATATAGCTGGAGTACTTCATTACATGGAGTGCTTTACTCAAGTATACAAGGTATATATTATAGAGAACTGGAGTACATGGAGTACTTTACTCAAGTATACAAGGTGTATTATATATTATAGAGAACTGGAGTACATGGAGTACTTTAATCAAGTATACAAGGTGTATTTTATATATTATAAAGAACTAAATTAGCAAAACTACCCACCTAATTATATTGAGAACTTGTTTCAAAATAAATTTTTTTTATAGATATGTCATGATATAAGTATTACAGCGAATAGTATGATGGAAGCAGGTAAACAATTGATAAAGGAACTGAAAATATTACTTGCCTTTAATTTCTATTTTCTACTTCTAGTCCTCACAATCATACCTAATGTCGTTGAATTTTAAATTTTTAAACTTCTGCTGGAAAAATAGTTAAAGTTAGAAATGTAAAATATAAAGGGTTTAGAAAATTTGTGTTTTTAGCATGTTTTCCGTGCCTTTTATTTTAGATTAGATTAGATTAGATTAGATTAGATTAGATTAGATTAGATTAGATTAGATTAGATTAGATTAGATTAGATTAGATTAGATAAGCTTAGATTAGATTAGATTAGATTAGATTAGATTAGATTAGATTAGATTAGATTAGATTAGATTAGATTAGATTAGATTAGATTAGGTTAGATTAGATTAGATTTCCCAGTCACAACGGTACCCTTTTAACCTCTATCTGATAATGAACAAATGAAATATATTTAGTTTCTAAAGTTTTAAATTAATTGTTTTTAGCTGTGATGGTTTCTATGTAAAAGAGAAAATGAAGGAAATCACCAAAAGTGAATACTTTTCAAAAAAATAAAGATTTCTTTTCCATTGTCGCTCATGGCTCAGGATTACAGGGTATACCAATAAATGTTTAACGGACATGGGATCTTTTAATAGAGGGTCAATTTAGATAACGTTTAACGTCATCTCGTGTTTAGGAAGAATTCAGAACCTGGAGTTCGATATTACATCACAGGTTAAATTCACAATTCTATAGTTCTGGGATTCCATTTCAGAAAAAAAAAATACTATTTTATTTACGATTTAATCATGCTTAATCCTTCATTTCCTTGACATTTTTATGAACATTTCCTAAAAGTTAAATAATTCAGGGAACTTTAGTACACAGAGGAACTGTTCGGTGTAAAGAAAACGGGAAGAAGAAAACATTTCCGGTGACTAACTTGTATTTGTGATGAAAAAGTACCTATTTACGCATAAGAATGTGTCTTTAAATTTTTTACTTAAGAAAGGGGGTCGTGCCCCTTGTTTGATCTCCCCTGTCCCATATATTTATTGACACATGTGAACTTTGATTGATTTCATTGCAAACATTGTCGGTTGTGTGCACACTCAAGCAAATTCACTGAACTCTTATTCATGTCAACGTGGATTTCCTGGAGTAAATAGAAATAAAATAAGATGCTTAAGATATTATTTCTAACAATATTGTGTGTATTTCCATAGGACGTGAGGACCTTTGTATAAGACTAAAAGAATCCATTTAAATTTAAAATTGCAGAAGTGTATTTAGGACGCACTAAAGTGTGACATAAATACATTATTATATATACACATAAACCCCAATACATACTTTAATTTTATACATATTGCAATTTATATTTGTTAAATATTTTAGGAGATATTCAAGAAGAATAAAGACAGTTCTTTTGATGCCCACGTCTTCTTTTTCGATCAGTGTATTATTATTACAGAGTTTACACCAAGGTGAATATATTATGTACAGGGTGGTACAGCAGCAGAGTTTACACCAAGGTGAATATATTATGTACAGGGTGGTACAGCAGAGTTTACACCAAGGTTAATATATTATGTACAGGGTAGCAAGGTTTATAACAAGGTAAATATATTATGTACAGGGTGGTGCAACAGGGTTTATAATAAAGTAAATGTATTATGTACAGGGTGGTGCAACAGGGTTTATAACAAGGTAAATGTATTATGTATACAGGCTGGAGCAGCAGGGTTTACAACAAGGTAATATATATGAAAAGGGTGGTGCAACAGGGTTTGCAGCAAGGCAAATATATCATGAACAGATTGATACAGTTGGTGTACATATTTTTAACAGGTTCTCAAATATCAAAATCTTATATTAGGACAAAAACAATGTTAAAACGCATAAAACTATTTTTTAGAAAAGTATCTACATCAGAAGATGAATATAAATTTCTCCGAAGATTTAATACAAACCATCTCACGGTAAAATATAAAAAATACAATAATGTAGGAGTTTATTTTTTACCTTTTCACTTTTGTCTGGACAAAACCAAAATAATTTTTTCTTTTTGAAAATTGATTGCTTTTATAAAAGTGGTTCACTTTCAAAGCGACTTGCAAAATGTTACAGAAGAGATTATTTCGTTTAAAAATTGTCAGAATTCGTCTGTTTTCATGATAGAAAAACGATGATATCTATGTAATTGTTACTCACATAAAGATTGAATCGAGCATATAACGCTGTAAGTGAAGGGTCAGTTAAAATTATATTCTAGATTGATTTCATGATGCAATCACTACACACTCTGATTTTTATTTTTAAATCTTTGCAACCTGAAGTCGTGACCTTTGATATATTAAACTTTGAGTTTGGCTTGATCTTGGCATAAAATATCAACAGTTTACACCATCAGGATGCAGAGATGGGATTAGAAAATTAAACTTTATGACGAGTATTTAGTTCCTGTGATGTAATCAAGGTTGTATAGTTTCATAGCAAAGGACACTCTAAATCATCATATGATGTCACTTTCTTATTGGCGGAGGCTAAAGTGGCAACATTGCTAGTGAGAGGAAAGAGGATTTCCTTCGCTTTTTACAGCTGACAAGCGGAGAAAATTCGATATTCCTCACCCACCGCCAATAATATGTGACGTCATATCAGAATTGTTATTGTCCATTGCTATTAAGACGACATTTCTATTACAGTGAAGCGCATTCAGAGTATCTAACCTTAATATACAACCTTGGTTGTAATGATACTACCTTGTATTAAATTCTAGGTAAAAGATGAAGGAAAGAGTAAAAAGTCCTTTGAGATCTATGATACAGATGACAGGTAACTAAATCTTTGCAACCCGTTTATATTTTTCAGCATTGGTCAAAACTTTCATATTAGAGACGGAGAAAAATGGAGGGAAGGAAATTTTTCAAGAATGTGAATATTATTATAATAGTTTACTTACTGAAATATTACGATATCTACTGTTTAGACCCCGTAACATCTATATATCAGGGGTCAATATAATTCCTTTTTCAATCCCATTTGGGATTGACAAATTTGAAAGAAATGGGGGCAAATTCTTTAATTGGGGGCAAATTTTTTTTTTTTTTTTAACTGGGGGCATTTTTTTTAAAAATTGGGGGCAAAAAATCATTTTGGGATCGAGAAAATCAGCTTTTTTGGGAATTATATTGACCCCTGCTATATATACTATGCTTGTCTGAGTGTCCGTCTGTTTGTGTTTATCCCATAAACGTCAAAACGGCTAAACTGATAGGGACCAAATGTTGTGTGGGACCTCACATGACCACAGGAAAGGTTTATGGATGATAAAAATTTCAAAAATTAACCTCCAACAAAATTCGATTTTCATTAAATTTTGAAATTCCACATTTACTTCTGTAAAATCCGCGAATTTTTTTGTTTGCTTTTTGTTTTGTTTTTCAATGTTATAGTTATAGTATTTATTTTCAAACACAAAATACAAAATAATAATGTATGATGGTTCAGCTTAAAATAAAACACAGAAGAAAATTTATTATGAGCCAATTCAAAATATAATGTTTGATAATTTTGTTTGATCGTTTTTGTTGAAACAAAGTATACATATTGAAATCTCAACTAAATATACATTCATTGTGCATTTACAAGTAGATAATTAGTCAGCACCTAAATAATCAAAACATTTTCAGGAATGCATTCATTGAACTTATAAATACATATTGATTCAGCAAAAGTAGAAATGTATTCTCGTTGACTGTAGTAGACTTGACATCTACCATTAGCAAAGGGTGTGAACCCACACTCGTTGACTTTAGTAGACTTTGCCATCTACCATTAGCAAAGGGTGTGAACCAATACTCGTTGACTGTAGTAGACTTTGACATCTAGCATTAGCAAAGGGTTTGAACCCATACTCGTTAACTGTAGTAGACTTTGACATCCACCATTAGCAAAGAAAAAATTTTCACAATTGAAATAGTATAGATGGGCACGACAAGTATCAATATATACTCTTTTTATAATCTAACAAACATTTTAAACCTAAGTGTTGATTTTGTTTTTGTTTCGGCTGCTAGGGTCAGCCTGAGTGTAATCTGTACAGATGATGAAGAAAAGATGATTTGGTTACAAAAGGTACCATTTTAAGACATGCCATTTTGTTATTCCTTTAAACGGGCTGTAGGCGTAGTTTTACGAGATCCTCCATTTAAAAAATGTCTAATTCTAGACGGTATCTTTTAAATATTTATTAAGGGAAAATTAGGAAAAGGAAGATATTTTAAAACGTCTTGAATTCGGATAATTTTCCTTCATGGAATAAGAACCACCAATCCACAACTCACTTTTAGAGAGAGACCATGTTTGAAAATACTTTATTTGTTTAGCTCCTCAAATATGGATATCTTTTTCATGTTTGATCAAATAGATTATCAAGTACAATAGGTGGCAACAGAGAAATGGACCAATGATACACGACGTCACAAGTGTCAAAAATAACAAGGAAAATTAAATTTTCTCACAATAGTTGACATGTTTTCCAAGATTCAATAAAAAAGTGTAAAAACAGAAAATAAAGAGCACATATAATTGCACTTATTTCACTGTAAGATACGCACTTTATTCTAAAATTATCATTATTATTAATGATTTTGTTGGACACAAAAACTGAGTTGACACTTGATGGCGTAAGAATATAGGTGCTTTGAGAGTGTACAAATTCTACGTTGCCATCTATTGTACTTTACAATATATTTGATGTTTGATAATATAACGATTTGAATTACACTCTATAAATTACATCAACAAACCCTTCTAGTATCTCAATTCCAGAAAAAAAACTATCTTATATCTGAAAGAAGCGTGTTTGCGCGAAATAAAAGAAGTCATTGTAATAATTGATTATTACTTTAAGAGAATATAACTTTCGAGATACCCTAAAAAACAGTTACACATTGTCGCCTAATTTACAGAACAAAATGGGCCGGATATAAAAGGTTATGAACTACTCGAAGTGTTTTTTTTTTGCAAAAAGTCCCTTCAAAAGGTTTGTAAGCGTAATTTTATGTAAACCTTCATGCAAAGATATAAAATGGTACCCTTTAACCTTTATCTGATCAATAATGTGAAACATATCGTCGTTGCTCTAGGGTTAAGAGCATGTATCTTAATTCTAATAACTCCTGCATATTTTCTTGTAGTACTAATGCTCCAGTCTTTATTATAGAGAACCAACAAATGAAAAAAATCAGTTTTAAAAATTATAAAAATTTAAATATAACTAATGCTTGATCCGCCAATGCTTGAAATAATACTTACAGACGTTTTCAGTTCGGCTATGTTAACCGCATGTAACCAACTTAAATATGTTAACTTAATCTTGTTTTGAATAGATTAACGAAACTTTGAAGAGCTTGGAGAGAATTGGCGATACATTAACAAATCCTGGAGCTTTCTAAATAATTATTTAAATATGTTAAATTTGTAAATATTAACCGACCTTGGTCCTTTTTAAACAACTGTGTGATTTAAATATTGTAAAAAAATAGTCCAATTATTGAGCTTTTAACCATTTTAATTTTCATTATAAATAAATCAACCAATTTTAAAATATTTTTCATTTAAACTTTTTTTGTACCTTTCAAACTTAGTGGTTTAAACCTTTGATAGAAATGAATTGAGTCTTTGTCACTATTTCTGATTTTCTAATCCCTATATTCTTTTATCCGATTTACAACGTTATAAAGGTATCCTTCAAATCATTCTTTTATTCGATTTACATCGTTCTAACGATATCCTTCAAACCAATCTTTTATCCAATTTACAACGTTATAAATGTATCCTTCAAACCATTCTTTTATCCGATTTACAACGTTATAAAGGTATCCTTTAAACCATTCTTTTATCCGATTTACAATGTTATAAAGGTATCATTCAAGCCCATTCTTTTATCCGATTTACAACGTTCTAACGATATCCTTCAAACCATTATTTTATCCGATTTACAACGTTATAAATGTATCCTTCAAACCATTATTTTATCCGATTTACAACGTTATAAATGTATCCTTCAAACCATTCTTTTATCTGATTTACAACGTTATAAAGGTATCCTTCAAACCGTTCTTTTATCCGATTTACAACGTTATAAAGGTATCCTTCAAACCGTTCTTTTATCCGTTTTACAACGTTATAAAGGTATCCTTAAAACCCATTATTTTATCCGATTTACAACGTTATAACGGTATCATTCAAACCATTCTTTTATCCGATTTACAACGTTATAACGGTATCCTTCAAACCATTCTTTTATTCGATTTACAACGTTATAAAGGTATCCTTCAAACCATACTTTTATCCGATTTACAACGTTATAAAGGTATCCTTCAAACCATTCTTTTATCCGATTTACAACGTTATAACTGTATCCTTTAAACCATTCTTTTATCCGATTTACAACGTTATAACGGTATCCTTTAGACAATTATTTTATCCGATTTACAACGTTATAACGGAATCCTTCAAACCCTTCTTTATCCGATTTACAACGTTCTAACGATATCCTTCAAACCCTTCTTTATCCGATTTACAACGTTTTAAAGATATCCTTCAAACCATTCTTTTATCCGATTTACAACGTTATAACGGTATACTTAAAACCCTTCTTTATCCGATTTACAACGTTCTAACAATATCCTTTAAACCATTCTTTTATCCGATTTACAACGTTATAACGATATCCTTTAAACCATTCTTTTATCCGATTTACAACGTTATGACGATATCCTTGAAACCATTCTTTTATCCGATTTACACCGGTATATAGGTATCCTTCAAACGTTTTTCTTACCTGACTGATGGATATTTCTCTTTTTCTTTAAAACAGGTAAAGATAGAAAAACGACATTTGATATCTCCCTTATTGCTGCTTAGATAAAGGTTAATGGAAACCGTTGTGAATTAGACATGCCAATCTACAAATTGAAATTACGTCTACAGTTCTTTAAAGTTTTTTAAAAAAACAATTGTGTTCAATGGTTTTATTTTGTTAGTATTAGAGAAAAGTAAATTTTCCTTCGCAAGAAGACGACATTTCTAAAACTTTTATTAATTCTGATAATATCATACAATTATTATCTTTGATGTATATTGTATAGTGTATTGGTACAGAGAGGCATAAAAGGAGAGCTAGAATTTAACCAAATTAATAACAAATCTAAAAGTTTTCATTTATTAAATTCAAAATAGTTTTTAAATTTATATTGCTATACTGAAAATCTCTTAGAAAAAATCTTCGAGCTTATATACATATGTTAGCTATAGCTGGCCAAACGGCTGGACCAAATTGGCTATAACATGTTTGAGGAAATCCATTAGCGAAAACATATCCTAAATCATTTTTTTTCTTCAAAATTCCAATTTTCCCCCCAGGCCCAAGTCAAACAAGGGCTACATGATTTCAATTTACATGGTCTTGATTCATATAAGAAACATTTCATTACTTTTTTAACCATAAAAAAATATATAAAATTAATATTATAATATATGTAATATTTTTCATTAACGTTTATTAACGTATCAACCAGAAATTAACTACAGTGCCGAAATTTCGTCTTTCAACTCGACCTCTTTTCCCCTAGCAAAATAAAATAGATAAAAACGTAAAAATAAGTTGTATGCGTTTAATCAATCAATAAATGAAGCCGACTTTTGACTTGTATTTCGAAAAAAAGCTTGTTAACAATTAAAACCTTAACAAAAAGTTGTCTTGATTACTTTGATATAAGTGCTTACAACCGTAGTAAAATATTAGATTTCTGTATAAAAAAGCTTGTTCTTGAATTTCATTCTGTAATCCGCCAATAATTAATAAAACCCCAAAAGAAGCAAAATATTAAATATAAAACCTGTTCTTGTATTCAACATAGCAGAATGTGATTGTTCCCAAGGAAGCCGAGATCAAAGCAATAAGTAGTTGCCAGTACAGAGGGAGAAGAGAGGAATAGAAGAATGCTAAATAAAATAAATAATTGCCAGTACTGAGGGAGAAGAGAGGAATAGAAGAATGCTAAATAAAATAAGTAGTTGCCAGTACTGAGGGAGAAGAGAGGAATAGAAGAATGCTAAATAAAATAAGTAGTTGCCAGTACAGAGGGAGAAGAGAAGAATAGAAGAATGCTAAATAAAATAAGTAGTTGCCAGTACAGAGGGAGAAGAGAAGAATAGAAGAATGCTAAATAAAATAAGTTGTTGCCAGTACAGAGGGAGAAGAGATGAATAGAAGAATGCTAATACTTCACGTCGTAGCATCAATTGCAAATATAGCGACATACCTTTATTAAAAAAGAACAAAAACAACATTTATTTCATGTGCTTCATTATTTTAACTTTAGATTAAGCTTGTTATAGCTTAAAACAAATAAACACACAATTATCAATTTTTTATTGAATTGCAAATTTTGCTAAAAATATGGCCAGAATTTTTAAGAAAAAAATTTAGAAGCGTGTAAAAATAGATTTGTTGGACGACTAAAATGTTGAGACTCTAGGCCGCCCGGTGTGTTTGAATATTTGCAATACAAGATAAATAATTTACCTAGGGAAGATGCAATTCCTTGCATAAAATGGAAGATTGCAAAAGCTGAAGAAGTATTCTGATGAAAGGTTCCGGCCATTAAGGAAAAACACTAAAATGTTTACACACTTAATTATACAATACACACTAATGAAAACTTTTTTAGAAAAGCAAAATTTGTATTCAATATTGATATATTAACTAGGTCACGTAGAAAAAGCATAGCATAAGCATAGATGCCTGTTAGTCATAATCTTAAAATCCTTTTATTTGATAACTAATGAACCTTACTAACTAGAGGGCAATTGGGTTTTGGATAAAGGGGGGGGGGGTATTTTAAATTTCCGTTTCTACTATTTTGAATTCCCTGGGATTACCTGTGTTACTATGCAAGCATCAGCTAAACCTAGAAGAAAGCTACCAATGATGACTAGATACTGATTAGAGTCTAAACAAGGAAACAGTAAATAACACTATCGATCATCACCAGGGTTTAGTAATTAAAGGGTATGTTGACGTAAATTCAAGTGACCTACAATTTATAAGCGTTACATGTCTGAATCTCGACGATACCTTGCATCAGATACTTTATTAGATCAAAAATACAGAACATATCGTCATTTTTCTGCCTAGCATTCTTTTCTTTACATTTCTGGTGCATACATTTATAGGAAGCAGCAATGACAAGTATAGTTGTGAGCTGAACAAAAGGAATAATACTCGAAAGAGGGAAAGAAGGCGAGTTGGCAAGGAAAACACTCTTTTCTACCAGACACACAGATAGATGATAACTTCTTGAAAAAGTATATTTCAGTAACGAGGTTTCCTACAAAATACAAATTGTTATTGGCGTACATGCATATAAATAATAATAGTTAATAAAGATTAAACAGTTGAAGGGTTTTTTTATTATCAATAAATGAGTATTGGAATTCTAGGTTTTGTAGGTTTAGTAGGATTGGAGATTTTAGGTTTAGTAGGTTTAGCAGGATTGGGAATCATATTTTCTTTGCTGTTGTAAATCAATAAATAAAGGGAAATAATAATTGTTAATAAAGATTAAACAGTTGAAGGTTTTTTTATTGTCAATAAATGAGTATTGGAATTCTAGGTTTTGTAGGTTTTGTAGGATTGGAGATTTTAGGTTTAGTGGGTTTAGCAGGATTGGGGATCATATTTTCCTGTTGTAAATCAATAAATAACGGGTTTAAAGGCACTGTTGTGAATTGATTAATAAAAGGTACTGTTGTGAATGGAACTTACAATCTAGAAAACTGTGTTGGGTCAAAAAGTTGTTTGTACTGAAGTCTAAAGCAAATTTAATTCTTCTGAAAATAAATATTCGTCTGATTAAATAAGTTCACTATTTGATTGCAAATGATTCACTGAAAATTATGTTTAAATGGGTTCTTTTAATGCACTTTAAGTTTTACTAGCTCCATGAGGTTATTTATGCAAAATCCTTGGCAAGGTTTGGTTTGGCGGGTGGCCGGAGTACTCAACGGATTCAACGGAGATACAATTTGTCGGAGACGACTTTTGAAACAGGGTTACATTAGGGATATGGTTCACAATAGTGTTAAAAAGAAATACAGTGATCACGCCATTTCTTAGTTTAAAGGGTACCACTGTGAATCGGACTTGCCACTTTATTCATAAATTATGGATCACTTTAAAATACGTGTGAATTCTCATTAAAAATAATTAAAAACCAAATCAATGTGTGCACCTATAAGAGCTGTCTGAAGTAGAGTGGTTTCTCCAAGAGGGGATTCGTTGGGTAAATTAATAAATCCCAAGATAAAAGCAAGAGCACTAAAGATAAACCCACTGATAATTATTGGGCTCCGTCCAACCTTGTGTGTCCATGAACCTAGCTTCCCAATAATAACTCCTCCCAACACTTCTCCAACGGAAACAAACATTCCACTGATTGCCGTGAGACCCTTTCTCTCGTCTCCGAATGCTGCTGTAAACCCTATACAGGTTCCGTAGACAGCAGACCATAGGTTGAGCAGGATACCGGTGTAGAAGAACGTGAAGCTCAAGAGAATCATATCTATGGTAAAGAAGAACTTGGCATGATCCTTAAGAGCGGAGTATACAGTTTGATCTTCTTCTTCTTTATCTGCCCAGGGGGTTGGTCTGTAGAGGAGAATTAATAGAGAACCCAGAGATGCTACACTTAGTAATACTAGAAAATATTTAAATATTTGTTATTTATGTAAATTCTGTAATTTTATTTATATAATATATACATTTGTATACTTTTCATTTCTGTTTGTATGTTTATTTGAATTTAATCAGTGTAAACAGGGCCGATCTTTGTGGAAACTCAAATTATCCTTAGGAGGGTTTTGGCTTGACGAAATTGTAAAATTTAGAACATTTATTATTTTTAAAAATGCAACAATTTTAACAGAAAAATCATCAAAATTTTTTTTTTATTGGAGAACAATGAAAAAATGGCAACTAGTGAAGCAGCATTTAAAATCTAAAACTGTTTCTAGAAAAGGGGGTAGCGTGAAGCATATTATTGTAATATCTCTTAATCTCTTACCTGACGAAACTATATCTCTTGTTTCTTTATCTATTTCTGATTTTCCACGAAAGTAGAAATAAACAAAAACATTTCCAACACAGTATGAGGATTGTAGCATTGTGTAGAATATTCCAGTATTTCGGGAAATAGTTTTCTCGTTGGAGTTCAAGGACAGGAATTTTCCCTAAACATAAGATCGGCATTAATAGAATATTTTTTCAATCTTAAAAACATTTAAATATTGGGAATTATGCATGCAGGAACTCTTTGAACAAAGTGTCCCAACTACACGAACAATCCTGTCTTGGAAAAACAAAATTTCTCTTTATTTTCATCATTCTTTTGTTGCATATATCCAAGAATGTAATGCAAGGAAAGTTAATTGCAGTTGCGTATACACTGCGTACATATTAAAGCCAGTTCTCTCTGGGTGGAATTTGTAAACAAGAATAGATGGTGTTCTTTTAGTATCCGAGGAGGTTTAAAGCATTAAATTTTGATAATTTTGATAATTCACATAATAGTTTCCTATGACCAGAATATTTCATTGATTATTTATGTGAAAGATGGATCCCATGTCAGGCTTCGACATCCGTCTTGTGTTTACATTAGCGCCCAGAGACAGTACACTGCAGTACAAAAGATGTGTACACTTCTGAAATAACTTTCCTTGCATTACATCCTTGCTTATATCCGCAATTTAAAATTTAAGGAGAATTTTGAGATTGAAAAATACGGTTCAAAGGGTACCGCAGTGAATCGTACATATCACTCTTTAATTTAATAGCTAATTGAAATGAAGTTTACAATCCTTTTAAGTTTGGTAGATTAACCTGTGCTGTCCAAAATATTGCAAAATATTGCTGCTCTGACCCCTAGTATTGATGAAGATATGTAGAGGAAAATATACCTGTGCTGTCCAAAATATTGCTGCTCCAACCCCTAGTATTGATGAAGATATGTAGAGGAAAATTCCATTTAGATATAATAAAGGAACAATAAATAGAACGTAGGTTAATGCTCCAACAAACATTGACGGCCTAGATATCAAACAAATAATAAATAAAAAAATTTAAATTATGTTGTTTAGTTTTGCCTTAGTCCCATAAGTGCCAGAATTGAAGGAGAAATGAGGTTTGTTAACGTAAAGAACGCATAACACAATCCTAAGCTAAAAAAATCTGTATTAAATATTAATAAAAATAAAAAAAAAATTATCTTTACAATACATAATTTATGATTTTTATTAATTATCTTGTATTTCTTTTGTTTTTAAGCCACGAGTTTTACATTATGTAATTAGATATTCAACAAAACAAAAGAAAATCATACAACCTCCATAGTCCGTCTCCATGGAATCCTTCAACATATCCTGTAGAGTTGGCAATCTGAGCTGAATCGAAAACCAAGGTCTGTATCCCCCCTAGAAATAGAAAATAATAGAACATGTTGTGTACCTTCACCCTGTACCTAAACTCTGTACCTACACACTGTACCTACACCCTGTACCTACACCCTGTACCTACACCCTGTACCTACACCCTGTACCTAAACCCTGTACCTAAACCCTGTGCCTAAACTCTGTAACTAACTTCACCCTGTACCTACACCCTGTACCTAAACTCTGTACCTAAACCCTGTACCTAAACCCTGTGCCTAAACTCTGTAACTAACTTCTGTACCTACAACCGGTACCTACAAACTGTACCTAAACTCTGTACCTAATATCTGTACCTAATTTCTGTACCTAAACTCTGTACCTAAACTCTGTACCTACACCCGGTACCTACACACTGTACCTAAACTCTGTGCATAAACTCTGTACCTACACACTGTACCTACACCCTGTACCTAGTACCTACACCCTGTACCTACACCCTGTACCTACACCCTGTTCCTACACCCTGTACCTACACCCATTACATACACCCTGTACCTACTGTCCCTGTATCTACACCCTGTACCTACACCCTGTACCTACACCCTGTACCTACACCCTGTACCTACACCCTGTACCTACACCCTGTACCTACAGTGAAGAAGCCCGTGAAGATAAGAAAAAATGAGATGCCCATCAACCCTACATTGATGTTTTGCACAAACTGCTTTTTCGAATCCTTAATTTTAGCCATGATAACTCATACATCGGGGGCTGTCTGAAAAATTCAAGAGATATGTTTTCATTAAAAATAACCTCCGACTCCAAACTATAGATATGAATAATCTCTGTTAAAGTAAAAACTGGAAAGATACGACGAAATGTACTATTTAACCCTATCACGATTAGGGGGTGGAGTGTTTTCCATCCCCCCCCTGTGGTGTCTTCTTAAAAACTTCTTCACTTTTTCAACATCATAGTTTAGACAATTTTTTGTTTGATGCATAGGAGGGGGTGGAATGGTCGAACGGCGGGTCGGTGTTTAAAAAAAAAAATCAGAAATTGTTAATGACTTTTTTTATTAATTAAGCTACAGGACTAAGACTTAAATATTTGAAAAGGCCATGAAAAATGGAAATAATAACATGTGTCATATGTTAATATTTGTTAAAAGTAAAAAAAACTATTTTTGAAAATTGTTTCGACAAACTTTTGAACTTTTTAAAAATCCTCCCTTACACCCTAACCATTAAAGTTAGAGGTCAATTTTTATTTAATGAGCAGGCCTTGAAAAGTTGGACTAGGGACATGTCCCCCCCCTTAGAAAAAGGCCCTAGAGTAAAGGCTGTTAAGTTCCAATGTATGTGCATAGCCCAATTGTGCAAGGACGGCTCATTGAAAACAAGATTAGACAGCTAAATTGAAAAGGTCGAAAAGATAGAAAAAATTATTTTTTTATTTTTGACAAATATTTAGATTGGACACTTGTTTTTTTCATTCATTTTTCAGGGGCGTTTCAAAAATGTAGTTTTTAGATATGTATCTTTAATAACAAAAAATAGGCTATTTTAGTTTTTTTTTAACACGGAATGCCATGCCATAAAAATAATAACAACCACACTGTAAAACACCCCAATTTCAAAATGGTACCAGTACAAACGTCGGACCCACAAACGTAGGACGGTACAAACATAAGACTTACAAACGTCGGACAGAACAAACGTCGGACCAGTACAAACGTCGGACCAGTACAAACATCGGACCAGTACAAACGTCAGACTGGTACAAACGTCGGACCAGTACAAACGTCGGACGGGTACATTTATAAGGAAAAACGTCGGACTAAGGAGGTGACGTTTGTGCGTCCGACGTTTGTACTGTCCGACGTTTGTGGCGTCCGACGTTTGTGCGTCCGACGTTTGTACTTGTACACCCACGGGGCACACCTAATAACACCCCATCCTTAATCTCATTTAAGGGTAAAAACACTTAATTCTCATTTACAGGTAAAAAAACACCTAAATTTCATTTTCTGAAAGAAACATCAAAATTTTTCATTTGAACTTTTTTGATAAATAGATATCAAAATTTCCCGTAAAGGTAAAAAATTTAAATCTCATTTTATAAAAGATATAGGTAAATGTTTAAATGCTTTAATGAACTTTAGGTTTTATGATTTTAGATGTTTTGTACCCANCCCGCCTGTTTAAGGTTAAATGCCGTACTAGTACTTGTACTAATACAATAGATGGCAATGTAAAATTTTTACACTCTCAGTACAGATGTATTCTGACGTCACAAGTGACAAGTTAGTTTTTGTGTCCGACAAACTATTCATAATAGTGATAATTTAAGAATAAGTGCTTATCTTTCAGTAAAATAAGTGCAATTTTCTGTTTTCTCACTTTTTTATTTAATCATGGAAAACATGATAACTAATGTGATACAATTTCGTTTTCCGTGTTAATTGACACTTGTGACGTCGTGTATAATTGGCCCATTTCTCTGTTGCCACCTGTTGTACTTGATAATCTATTTGAAGCAAGCTAAAGATTGTTGGACACTGGCCTTGAGCAACCAAACAAACCGAAGGCTTTTTAGGAACCACGATTACTGAAATCTGGTGGTCATGGACATTTGAAGACCCCACTGCTAGTATTAAAAAAATAAAAATTTTCTTTATTCTTAAGCTTAACTCTTCTAGTATGTCCCGTGACAAATTAATATATTTCGAGGATTAAGATATTATTAAAAATAAACATTTCTCTTTATTCTTAAGCTTTAAAAGTGAACTCTTCTAGTGTCCCGTGACAAATTAATGTATTTCGAGGATTAAGATATTATAAAAATAAACATTTCTCTTTATTCTTAAGCTTTAAAAGTGAACTCTTCTAGTGTCCCGTGACAAATTAATGTATTTCGAGGATTAAGATATTATAAAAATAAACATTTCTCTTTATTCTTAAGCTTTAAAAGTGAACTCTTCTAGTTTGTGTCTCGTGACAAACTAATGTATTTCGAGGATTAAGATATCATTAAAAATAAATATTTTTCTTTATTCATAAGCTTTAAAAGTGAACTCTTCTAGTTTGTGTCTCGTGACAAACTAATGTATTTCAAGGATTAAAATATACATAAAATGATACAGCCTAGAATTAATCTGCATAAAACTCATTTACCTCTACCTAACAAGTGATCAGGTAAGGATAAGGTGGTGCAAAAATATTAAATTTGTTTGAACGATTTACGTTCAATATTTGGGCAACATTGTTTATGGTTTTTTTCGTTATGGCTTCCAGATTAAGAATTGTGCTTTAAAATTGCTAAAAAAAAACAATAAAAACTATCTTAGAAAAGCAACTATTAAAACATGTTAACCTGGAACTCCTTGTTTTTAAAGAGAACTCCTGGATTCGTTTAAACTTCTATTTAATTCTTATAGTCCATATGCAAATGGTAAAATAATTATAATTACAGTAAATACTTGATTAATTCCTTGTGTTTTTAATTTATAAAAAATCAGACTTGTTCTGCCAGAAGTACATTTGACCGTTGATATGATTGTGATAGATGTGCGACCAATGACCATTTAATGAACATATATATTTATAGGAGTAATTACTAACGGTGTTAGGTACTTTCCCAAAGGCATTTTCCCAAGGGCCCCTTCCCAAGTGACAATTTCTCATGTGGCAACTTCCCAAATGTGCAATTTCCCAAGCGGCAAATTCCCAAAGGTTAGGTTGGGCCCTCTGAGACGCTGCAGGCTGCAATGGGGGCCGAGCGCTACGACTAGGATGGGCTTGAGGGCCGAGCGCTGTGGTTGGGACAGACTTGGGAAGTTGCCACTTGGAAAATTCCACATTTGGGAAGTTTCCACTTGGAAAAATACCCTTGGGAAGTTGCCGCTTGGGAAAAATCCTTTGGGAAAGTACCTAACATCATTTACATAAAGCAGACGGCAAATTCAGTCAGCTCTCACTTTGGAACCCATTTTCACCCAACACGTGAAGATTTCTCTTGTTATTCACCCAACAGGTGTAGATTTCTCTTGTTATTCACCCAACACGTATAGATTTCTCTTGTTATTCACCCAACAGGTGTATATTTCTCTTGTTATTCACCCAACACGTGTAGATTTCTCTTGTTATTCACCCAACAGGTGTATATTTCTCTTGTTATTCACCCAACAGGTGTAGATTTTTCTTGTTATTCACCCAACAGGTGTATATTTCTCTTGTTATTCACCCAACAGGTGTAGATTTTTCTTGTTATTCACCCAACACGTGTAGATTTCTCTTGTAATCTCTTTTTGTCGGATGAATTTCCATGTGCTCTAATAATGGGAATAAGTAATTTTTTTTAAAAAATTTATCAAAAGACTATTTTTCGTTATTTATTCCAGCATTTTGATGCTTCTATGCTGTCTAAATATATCTGCAGTTATTAAGTAAAGACCTGTCATATTTGTACTTATAACTTTTCAAGAATATATAGTTCAACTTTACTTAAGATAAAAAAGATGGACAATACCGACAAAACAACATATCGATATATTAGATATGATTGTTTACTGTCTGCAAAATTACTTTTCTACCTTTCTAGCTTGGCTTTTATATACCATTCTAACGGGCAGTAACATCTCGCCATATAACATTTCGACATATAACATTTCGCAATATAATAACTCGCCTAATTCGCCATTTAACAACTTACCTAATTTCATTTACACTATAATTTGATTTAAAAATTTATATATAGGCGAGTTGTTGTTATATGGCGAAATGTTACCTAGGCGCGTTGTGGCTTAGGCGAGTTGTTATATGGCGAAATGGTATATGGCGAAATGTTATAAGGTGAGATGTTACTGAGCCATTCTAATTGTTAAAAGCTCGAGACTAGCTGGAATGTACGAATTTTTTATTCATTATAATGTCCAAGATTTTTTCAGCACCTCTTAACACCCCCGCTTGTATACTTGTCTATAGTTGTTTTAAATTTATGCAACGAATTTACATAGTCTACTGCATTGAGTTAAAAAATAAGAATTTATATTTTCGTGTATTCTAAACTAGAATAATTTAGTTTCGCCTGTACTTTCAGAACAACTGACAAGAATTCTTTTAAATAATGTGATCAACAAGTTTCGCAAAACAAATTAGGGATAATTGTAAAAGTCTCAGCCCTGATTTTTTAAAGAATTCACTATATGTATATCGGATGATTTTTCAGGTCAACTGATGTCAATCAGATCTTTGTAGCAATTGTAATGAGCGTTCCAAACTTGATCCAACAAAGTCTGTTTTAGACCCTTTAGAAAAGAGAGATCAAGTATTTAATGTATGAAGGACTTTTGAGGAGTTTTCTGGCTTTGATTTACATACGAGATACATAATCAAAGTCATCCCTTTGGTCCTACGTCAGAGACTTTTGGACAAATTTTGCAGATTTTTGTCATTTTTTAATCTTGCTTTACAACTTTGTTTCCAACGTAAAAGTACACATCAAACTGAGTGGCAAACATACTTCTAGAACCCTTGCTAATATGGTTTGACCAATATTTTCGACTATTTTTAGGGTCTTGATAGCCTTTTCCCGCCCCAACATGTCATAATCATTCAAATATTCCTTTTTTTACCTTCTTAACCCTATTAAATTAAATTACCATCGAAGTCCATAAAATCATTTTAAAATACGTTCCAGATAATGTTTAGGGATTCTGTTTGGTTTTTGCATAAATAAAAACATTTTTGGGTAACCGAGCCTCCAAAGTGTCCTCTTTCTTTGATCAATATTCCAGATAATCCTATGATATACGAAGCAAATCCACCTTCAGGAGAACACTCCTTACATCATAAACAGCAATCCACCTATAGGAGAACACTCCTTACATCACAAACAGCAATCCACCTTCAGGAGAACACTCCTTACATGACAAACAGCAATCCACCTTCAGGAGAACACTCCTTACATGACAAACAGCAATCCACCTTCAGGAGGACACTCCTTGCATCACAAACAGCAATCCACCTACAGGAGAACACTCCTTACATCACAAACAGCAATCCACCTACAGGAGAACACTCCTTACATCACAAACAGCAATCCACCTACAGGAGAACACTCTTTACATCACAAACATCAATCAACCTTACAGGAGAACACTCCTTACATCACAAACAGCAATCCACCTACAGGAGAACACTCCTTACATCACAAACAGCAATCCACCTACAGGAGAACACTCTTTACATCACAAACATCAATCAACCTTCAGGAGAACACTCCTTACATGACAAACAGCAATCCACCTTCATGAGAACACTCCTAGCTTACATCACAAACAGCAATCTGCTGGACGCTAAACTAGCCAAAAATGTCTCCAGTATAAGTAAAGTGAACTTTAAAAAAATATTTTAGAGCTGAAACTTCTAGAAGAAAATTTTAGCAGAACTTGTTGATCACAGCTATTTAATTGCCATTTCACACGTTAAACCAATCGGAGTTTTAATCGTTCGGAGATTTTTAAATTTAAGTGTTAATTCTTTTTCTTGTAAGCCATATAAATCTAAAGGTTTGATGGATTATAAATAACTAGTTTTAAAAACACGAAACTAAGTAAAAATTAAATTGAATCTACTGTACATGTAGAAATAAAAACGTCATTCCCGGGTTGAAAAACGCTTTCATTTCTGGATTAATTTCCTAAAAATAAAATAAAAATATTAAAAAATTTACAATTGGAAACTGTTTAAACCCAGACTCGGTCCATTTACTATTCCTTGATTAATGCAATGTCCAGTATTTTAATATTTGGAATTAATTAATGATATTCTACAATATTTTTTAATCAGGAGTCAAAGAACGGAATCCGAGAAGGCCCCCCAGAACCCCCTTTTTACGTATACAGATAAGAATATATATATTATATATACTGCGGTATCAATCCATCACACTTCACACAATACATACCCTAGATATATTGTAAACCATATGATCTATATTGTATAAAATAAATCTAGAAAACTATTCATAAATATATGAAAACCTCAGAATATAAATACTATAGAATAACAGGTGGCACCTGTATTGGTATGACATTGTAAACATGTATTGGTATGTTATTGTGTACATGTAGTACACCGTTCTTGGGGGGATTTGTTTTGATCAGTTACATGATTTCTCAGTATAAACAAGCATGAGGTATTGCTACCGTTCAATTGTAACACGGATCAAACGTATAAGATAAGATTTCATTCTTTTCCTAAAGATGAAAAGTTAAAAAAAAAACGTGGAGTAACTTCACAGGAAGGCCAGGTGTCAGGACTTTGGGAAAATTTAGTGTTGTCTGTGCAAAACATTTTGAAAACAAATACGTTTGCGGACGAAAGTTAAGTGTTATAGTTATGATTATTGCTTTATAGTTACAAATATTACCCTCCAATGCAAAGGGACTGTAAGCGTATTTTCAAATGACCCTCCAATGCAAAGGGACTGCAAGCGTATTTTCAAATGACCCTCCAATGCAAAGAGGGAAAATACACGATTCACAACGTTACCATCAAAAGCTTTGTCTGATCCAAATGTGAATTAGATAACCATCTTTTTTGTTTTTAAACCGTTTATTTTTAATTGTGCTTTGTCTGCAAAAGGGGTTTTCATATTTTTGCTTAAAGGAAAAATGAAGAAATTATCAGAACTAAACACTTTTCGAGTTAGAAAAACGAAAATATCCTGTATGATGTTAAGGGTTTAAGGATACCGTTGTAAATCTGGCAATGAACTTTCAGAACTTCAACGAAACATTACGACGACTTAGAAACTTTTCTCAAAAAAAAATCTTCAGCAGACAAGCCTTATTTGACTTTATTTAGAGATTTATGATGTAAACTCAATATTGATGCCCCCCCCCCCTGAATCCCCCCTTTGGGGGGGGGGGGGGGGGGGAGGCATCCGGTTCAGTGCACTTCATGCAAAATTGTGAAACCATCTCCATACCCTTAAAAAACCGTAAGCCGCCGTGTAATAGATAGATAGATATAAAAGAAATGTTGCCTCCACGGGAAAGTTGAGTAGTAGTATTCTAGACATCAAGAGATACACTTCAAACATACAATCTGAATACATAGAATAGGAGAGAGGGGCCTGATAATAAGGGTTGTATACAGGGGGGGAAGGGGGCTGGGCCCAACAATAGACCCCTGAGAAAGAAAGGGTTGTACAAAGGATTTGAGTCTTTGATGCAACAAACTCTGATTTTATAACCGCTCTATCTTTGCAACCCAATGCCTGAGACCTTTGATATTTCAAACTATGAATTCTGTTAGACTAAATAATCTAAGTTTGAAATATCAAATGCTTTCACCATCAGGTTGAAAAGATATTAAGATTAGAAAATCAGAGATTGTGACAATTCCGTTTTGGTTTCTCCTACATTACTTCCGTAGAAGGGGCACACATTTTTGCCACAAATCAAATCCTGTACACACCCCTGGGCGCAAGGATTTAGAACATGGATGGGGTTGGTAAATAGCCAAATTTAGCATGGTAATTATAAAAAGATGCATGAAAAAAATGTAGTTTAATTTAAAAATGTGAATAATTTTTTGTATTGAAACAATGCCTTTCAGATGTAAACACTTGAATATGTACTCTACAGGTAAACTTTCTTGTTAAGAAATAAAACAATTGAGCCTTTGCCACAAACTCTAATTCTCTGATCACTGTTTTCTTGCAACCCAATGCCGTGAACTTGAGATATTTCAATTTATGTGTTCTTATAGAATAAAGATCAAATAATCTAAGGTTGAAATATCAGAGGTTTAGATATTACGTTGCAAAGATATAGGGATTAGAAAATTTGAATTTGTGGCAAATTAAGACACAATTCTTTTAGAAATATATATTTTTGTTAAAAAAGTAATGTGAAAATGTCAGTTTTCCTTTTCGACTTAAGCTAGTTTTTAATGGCTTTTTAAGATTTTTTTTCAACACAGACCGATCGAGAGAGCAAACAAAAAATGAACAAATGTTCTTTTTCTGTTCGCGCTGAACCATGATAGTAATTCCAGTATAAACCTTGATTTGACCATAAACATATATATCCCGCGTCCAGATTCCACAGACATGAGGGGAGGATACGGTTTTAGCCACATCATTTCTGCATCCGAGCAATGTTCTCCCCAGTTTCTCATCCGTGCCACCTCAAAATACTCATCCTTGCAGCTTCTTGTTTAAAAGTATTCAATTCTGAAAAGTTTTTTTTTTTAAATCTTCTTTCCATAAAGGAATTATTATCTCTTTATCATTTTAACCTGATGGTGTAAATCTTTGATTTTTATTTTATCTAACAAAATTAATAAGTTGAAATATCTAAGGTCTACGGTTTGCAAAGATACAAGGATTGTAAAATCAGAGTTTAAGGCAACACGACATAAATCTTGTCTGCCAAACTTTGTAATAACTAACTTTTACGACTTAAAAATAATAGCTCTGTCTTTATATTGAAATTAAACCATCACATGCAATTAAAAATGTAATGGTTTCCAATATGATAATCAAACAAAAAACAATATTCGTCATATATTACGCATGAAAGCGAAAATTGCTTTTTAGAAAATCCTGACAATCTAAACAATTTCATTTCAATTACTTTAATTTGCAACAAGATCAGAAAATTATAAGAACTTAAAATGTTGACCTTTAAAGAGCAATAATTAAAAAGGATTAGGATTATGAGGAGGCTTGGAGTAGAATGTGGCTTGGGTGAAGAAATGTTGTGGCTCGGCCCCCCCCCTCTTCTACCCAGCATACAGAAGATCATATATAAATCCTATATTCGGCAAATATTCTGATTTATTGCCAGACACCAGAATCGATAACGAGAGATACAAACAAAAAGTAAATAGAGAAATATACTAGTTTTAGTATTCAATATTCATGATTGTATTCATATTCATATTATTGCTCAAGTTCATATTCATGTTCATGTTCATGTTTATGTTCATGTTCATGTTCATGTTCATGTTCATGTTCATGTTCATGTTCATGTTCATCTTCATGTTCATGTTCATGTTCATATACATATTCATATTCATGTTCATGTTCATGTTCATATTCATGTTCATGTTCATGTTCATGTTCATGTTCATGTTCATGTTCATGTTCATGTTCATGTTCATGTATATGTTCATGTTCATGTTCATGTTCATGTTCATGTTCATGTTCATGTTCATGTTCATGTTCATGTTCATGTTCATGTTCAT